>NC_025697.1:4683318-4695173 GCF_000633955.1 Camelina sativa
TCTTCATTTTCTTTCATGGATCCAGTTTCGGTTCTAGTTGTTTCCGGTAATTGGGTAAAGACACAGAGATATGTATTTAACACCGACGATAGAGGGTGTATAGTTGTGCAGATAGATCGAGACACAACACACGACAAGCTTGTGAAACTAGTGGAGGTAGAGGAAGTATGATTCGGCCAAGCAATGACTTGAAAGTAGAATCTACATATGAAGTGTACGGTGGGGGATTTGAAGGCACTTGTTTTGATTATGGTAAGATCGTTGACAAAGAAAACCAAGAAGAAGAAGAAGTTGTCGAAGTAGCATCTGACGAAGAAGATGATGAATTTTCAACCCGATTTAATGTTTTCAATGACTCTGATATATCAGCCAGTAAGGATTTATAAATCACTATAACTCAGCCGTCACATGAATCGACGAGACCTTTCGTTTTCCCGTAAATATTATAACTCAGCCGTAAAGTCATATATATCAGCCATTTACTTTCATATTGTTTCTTGTGATAACTCAGTCATAACTCACTATAACTTAGCCGTCACATGACCTTTCGTTTTCCTGTAAATATTATAACTCAGCTGTAAAGTCATATATATCATCCATTTACTTTCAGATTGTTTCTTGTGATAACTCAGCCATAACTCACTATAACTTAGCCGTCACATGAACTTTCGTTTTCCCGTAATGATTATAACTCAGCCGTAAAGCGATATTTTGGCGGGAAACCATTAGTTAACCTAATAATAGACATATTTCCTTTCTAAATTTAAATTTTGAGTTATAATAATTTTAATATTCAATTGTTGGAGAAATACTTTTAGAAAAATAGAATTATAAATTCGAATAATAATTATTTAATTATTTGCAATAATATCTTGTGATAAAAAACTCACTTTATGAATTTATTATGCGTGTGGATTTGAGCAGGCACATAATTAGTGATTTTTCGCGCTTCCCTAACAACACTTTTTGTGACATCGAGAGACGTTTTAATACTTATTAGGAACCTGACAGAACAAAAGACCCAGGAAAGAAAGAAGAATACGTTTTCATATTATTGAGAAGACCCTAAACGATAACTTAGCCGTCATAAACTATAACTCAGCCGTCATAAACTATAACTCAGTCAACCCTCAAATTAGAATGACTAAATAACCGACCAAACCGAACCGAACCGGAACAATTTTTTTCATTATTTTCGGTTAATTATCGGTTATATTAAGTTAATCCACCTAATTTGGATAACATTTGGATTATTTATGGTTATATATTCATCTAACCGACCCATAACCGGAAATAACCGAAAAGTAATTTCAAAAAATTTTAAATTTTCAAATGGTTATCATATTACTATATCCAAATTACCACCTTAAACCAAACACAATATAACCAAAACCAAACTGTTATATTAAAACCCATAATGTTGGGAATATGAAGCTTTTTAAAATAAAAAATCGCTAAAATCTCATTTATTACGCGTGTGGTTCTTAACAATAAACATAATTATTGTTTGCGTCTCCCCAACAACACTTTGTATTCTCGAGAAGGTATATAATAAATTAATATATCCGTTGCATAACTCAGTCATAACTTTACCATAACTCAGCCAACCCTCAAATTAGAATGACTAAATAACCGACCAACTTTTTTTTTTTTCCAATTTGGTATTTTTGAATTGGTATGTTTGGTTAATTTTGGTTATATTTGGCTTACTTTGGGTTATATTAGGATAATCTACTTAATTACAATATATTTTGAGTTATTTCTGGTTATATATTAATCTAACGGACCCATAACCGGAAATAACAAAAAAAAAAATTTGATTTTAAAAAAAATATTCAAATGGTAATAATATTCGTATATCCAAATTACCACCTTAAACCAAACACATTAAAACACATTAGAACCAAAACCAAAAATAAAAATAATGTTACTCATCTGAACCCTACATCTCAAACCCTAAACCCCAACCCTAACCCTAACCCCTAAACGTCATGTGTTGTATGTTTAACACATTCTGGTGAGAATGTGTAAAAATCAATCTTTCTCTATAATTATTACTTTTTATTGGTTATAATAATTGTAATATTCATATTTCAATTGTACATTTAAATATTGAGTTATAATAATATAAATTTACAAATATTTCATAAGTCAGCGGTGTAAGTCAATAACTCAGCCATCACTTAGTCATTTTGTCGGAATTTTTTTATTTTTTATTCAAATTTTAAGTTTAATTTTTTAATTATTTTGTATAATATATTGTGAAAAAACTAACTTTATAAATTTATTACGCGTGTGGATCTGAGCAGACACATAATTATTGTTTGGGTTTCCCCAACAACATTTTTTATATATTTATTACGCGAAAGACCAAACGAAACCGTACCAAATACATAACTCAGCCGTACGAAGTACATAACTCAGTCGTACGAAGTACATAACTCAGCCAGAACATATATGTTTATTTAATATTTATCAATATTATCATATGACCTCAATTCAATGTGTATCATATGGCCTCATCTCAATTCACAGAGATATGTATCATATGGCCTCAATTCAATATTATATAGAAAGATGGCAATTTGTATAAGCTGTGTTTCTTAATTAATTTATAGTCTTATACATACTCTATACAAGCACAACTAGCATGATGATGATATATGGAGGCAATTTAGGATCCCTACCGTAAAAAGTTAAACTAATGTTGTATAGGCACACAACTAATAGTCTTTTTTTTTTGACAATTGGCACACAACTTTTATTACCAAAGGCAGCTCAAGCGACTCAGCAACTTTCTCAAGAGCTAAACATCTAATATCTCCAAGTTCTTGTCTACAAGTGGGACACCGGTTATGCACCCTCACTTTACAAGTCGAGCACAACGTGTGTCCATTATGACACTGCAACAACAACAACAAGAAAGAGACATACTTTTAGATCAAGAACTTCCAATTTAGCTCAATAGTATATGATACAAGCAACATTAATGCTCTGGATTCCAAAATGATAATACACAAGCGTATTCAAATTAGAAAAACGCAGAACACATAAAAAGCTAAAACGTTTCATAAGCTCCAAAGCAAAGGTACACAAGCCACAAGAAGAGAGCAACAACACTCAAAACAGGAATCAATTGTGAAGGAAAAATCAATTATCCGATCCAGAAACCAAAACAACCAGAAAGAGTAAAAAATGATTTGTATTTTAATTTGCTGATGTGTATTTTTTTTTTTTACTCAAAATTGAAAAACTAAATCCAAGAGGTAAATTGTAATTACATCAAGGCACTAAATATTTGAATAATTTTCTTTGATTAATAATATATGAGTAATAAACCAACTTTTGGATAACATTTGAGTAATTGATTCTAAAAATAAAGATGATAGCGAATATTTATCGTGCGTCTCAATTAATTCACTGAGCTTACTGTATCAATTTAGTTCCAAGTAAAGCAAGTATGTTACGTAATTAGTTTTAACTCAAAATCGCAAAGCGTGAGCGTGTGTGTGGTGAACCGTTCTATGAGTCATGCGTGAGTCGCTACATCTTATTTTAATCAAAGATGAGTCTGTTAAATTAAAACAAGTTTTCATCATCTCTGCTTAATCTAGTCAATATATAACACGAACCAAACTCAACTGATTCCTTTTGAGTCTTCTTAATCTAAGTAATATATAACAAGAACCAAACGCAACTGATTCCTTCTGAGTAATATATATTTATCATCAAATAACAAAAAAACAGAAATTAAAGAAAAACAAATGCTTAGGTCGCTCCCTCAACTTAATTACTCAGATATGAGATACCAAGTGTATATATATTAAAAAAAAAGACCAAAATCTCATATCCCCTATCCATCAAAACAATTTCTCAAAAATTCCTCAATGGTATAAAGACAATATTATTCTTAATGAAGGTTGTTAAAGGTTAAATATAATGAAATAGTAAGTGTTCAACGAAAAACACAGTAGTTCAGTGGTTGCGAGCTCTATGCGCACGCGCGCGTCCAGGGTTTGAATCCCACTATACGGGGTACAACTAGGGTGTTATGGGTACAACTGGGTACAACTGGTGCAACTGGTACAACGGGTGCAACTAGTACAACTAGGATGTTCGATTTTTATTTAAAAATTGTTAGAGTGGTAGTTTCGTAGAATTAAAGTGGATGTGTAAAAAAGAATTCTTGCGATAAGGGTACCAGAGAATTAAATCCTTCGAAAAAGCAAATAATTAAGAAATATTGAAGTATCTCTATCCGTTTGGAGTCAATTAGCGAATCAGCAAATGTGATTGTTTCGTTGGAGTCTTGGAGATACAAGTCTGTGTTCTTCATTTTGTGAACTCATAAGGCAATAATGCATAATGACCGTGTGGTGAATCGTTCATGTGTCATGAAAACATCTATCTACCTAGCTATCTCTATTCTCTACTCAGGACTCACTAATTGTTACTTTATAAAGATGAGACTTTTAAATTAAAACGAATACCGACGTGGAAGTCTTTAAGAATATGCAAAAGATTGTTCAAAACGTATTTAATTATTAACCTTACGCAACCTTAACTGATCCCTTTTGACTAATGCATACCATCAAAAATGATCAAGTCACTCAACTTAATTACTCGAATAGCCAGCTTTTATTTCAATTACTAATTTACTATACACATTAAGTCATTAACAAATACTAATTAATAATATATATAAGAAATATCAATATGATATAAATTAGAAATTGTAATAGCCAGCTTGAAGGATGCTCTCAATAACGCACCACATGCTTTAACCAAAAATTCTTCATGCCCAATTAGTTTGGAAAGATGGGGGAACCAAAAAGGTCTACCATCAGAAACATTTGATGCTAAGCGCCCACTGATCTTTCGCTTTTAGTGCTTGTAGCTTAGCCACAGCCGTTTCTATCTCCAATTTCTTTCTATCAGGAAACGACGTTGTCTTGATCATCACATTTTTTTTCACAGTCCTTTGCCTAATCAAACACGACACCAAAGCAAACTCTTCCTCTGAACCGCTGAAGTTATACATCCACAAAGAATCCACGCGAAATTTAGCATTTGGGAACGGCTCTTTGATATTCTCACTCCACAACTTGTCCTTACCGACTTCTTCCCTGGGAGCATTGTTATTCTCCATATACCAACTCAACTTATATTAATTATACTATATCTTTAATTAAAAATAAAAATAAAAAAGATTAATACTTGCTAGTCATGACTCAGAAGTCAGAAGAATGAATGTAACATACCTTAAATATTAGCTCAAGCTCAATCATTGGAACAGGGCATACAAGTAAGACTTGTCTTAACCTCGCAACTTCTCTTGGATTCATTAAATCTACACTCACTGACATGAGTGCAAGCCATCCTCTCAAGAACGCACCACATGAGTTTACCACATATTCTTCATGCCCTTTGCAATTTTCCTCCTTAATCATGTACATCACACACCATTAGTTCCTTTTGTACGTATATTTTCTAAAATACATTATTGACTACACAGAGAGATGCATGTAACAATATATATATATATATATATATATGTGTACCTGTGATATGTTGTAGCTGACGTGAGGCAAGCTTAACCTTGCCAAGTTTCTATTAAACTGGAGTAGAGGAGACGTGAGGTCAGAGTTATATCTCCCACATGAGAGACTATCAACGATAACGAGGATATGCAAACTAGGTGAAGACACTTTCATGCCATCAATCCCAATGCAATGTGATGACACTTTCAAGAACTTTAATCTTTTGTTGTCAATCTTCAAAGGACCACCCTTTTTGGTGCAACCGATGCCTAGTACAAGCACCTCCAGGGAAGGGCAAGATGCGAGAATTCTGTTAAAGAGTCCAACATCAGGGGCGTACGTACATGAGAGTTTGAGGGTCATGAGATTTTGGCAGTTGTTGAAGGAATGCGAGGTTCTGAATATGTATGACGATAGCGAGAGTGATGTGAGGCTTGAAAATGAGAATGAGTCTTGTGGGAAGTTGGGACATATTGGCCACTTCTCTAGTCCAAAATAATGTCTAAGTGTGAGATGTTTGGTCTGCCTCACACCGGTGAGCGATTGAAACCAAGTATTCAGCATCCCGTTTGTGTAATCGTACTCGATTACGCAGCTCTCTAGATGTCCACGGTGATTGTTAATAATCTTGAGAAACAGAAAAAATGATTTAAAACACATGGACAAGAAGGAAGGAAGAAGAAGAAGAGAATTTGAGAGAAGGGAACCTTGGTCATCAGTGTAGCAACACGATTCGAAACATCGAGGGTAATGTTAGAATCGGTACACTTCTTTCGCATGTCCAAAACTAGACGAGACATGTGCTTCCACACATGTTCCCATCGTTTGGACACAACGCTCGTCCTTACCGCTTCTTCTGTGGACAGTCTTGATACGATCATGAGCAATAAATCATCGGGGAGTGTACTGATCCAATCAACATTTTCGACTGGAACAGATGATGATGATGATGATCTATCCATATTTTATGGGTATCCGTCTTAGTAAGTGGCCTGTAACGCAGAGCTTTTACATCATACTCATATACAATTAAAAGAAGCAAGCAACACATGAGTGAGCTATCAAAATCCAAGTTCTAACTTATATCTACTGAAGAAATTTTTGGAATAGTTGATTAGGTTGTGCAGGATATGTTATAGAGAGAGAGATTACCTCAAGAAAGCAGAGTTTTGGCGAAGAAACGATCAAAAGACTACAGAAATCAAGTTCGAAAATTTTATGCCGGAAACAAAGAATCGACGAAACCTTAGAACTTACGTGAGAGAATCGAGAGAGAGAGAGAGAGAGATGCTTCTTTTGAGTTTTAACGCTGACAAGGAGACAGAGAGGGACTTGGCTTAAAAAATACAGAGTTTAGAAGGAGCAGAAATTAAACACTTGTCGTTAATTAAAAATTTATACACAACATTTAAGAGGGGAGTATTGAACATAGATACGTTATTTAAAATTTTATTTTAGTAGCTATTATTATTATTTTATTTTCTCAAAGTTGAAAAAATGAGTGTGTATATATACACAAATCATCAATGATTCATGATTTGATATTTAAAGCATTTAAGAGGGAGTATTGAACTTAACTATCCTTGTAGGATTTTATTTGTTTTAATCCTAATTTAAGTTTTTTTTTTCAACCAAACAATAATCAATACAATAAAGTAGGATGTGTTTCTCTCCCGTGTTGATACCTCAACACTTTGGAGAATTTTGGACCTGACACCTCAGTTAAAACAGGTAGCCAATCAAATTATAAAAATTAATACAGCTCAACTTTGATATCCAGTAATATTCATCTCTCCTTCCATGTCACTATTTTTAGTTAATTTGCTGTATTTTGAAAAATGTCTCAAGCCCAACAGGCTAATAGCAAAATACAATTACATAGGAATCTAATTATACTCATAATTAAAAATCAAGTAAATAGCCCAAATCGTAGAAAGATAAAATAGGTGAAGAAATGGTTGTCCTTCAATTACTCAGCAAACCGAAAAATTGTGAGAACATCCAATATTCGATATCTGTTTGTGATTAATTATGAGAACTACGGTGAAGTTTGTTGTTCCTTTCCCTCCACATCACTTTTCATTTTCTACTTTAAAATACTTTAGCTTAACGGAGACAGTAGAAAAAATTGGAATATTGGATGTTCAACGGAGATAACAAAGTAATCAGCCAAAATGACGATGTTGTTTTGTATTTTTTCAGAGACGCATTTTGAATCTGGAAAGAGATATGATAAACTACACGGCTTCACAGATTGAAATTATCTCTGGCAATAGAAAGATAATGAAAGGTAAGAGTGTGAAAGCCGTGAGAAAGCTACAACGAGAAGATATAGTTAAAGTATCTGGTGAGAATCAACACGATACAAAAATTATCCACAAAATAATTAAAATAAAACTGTAGAAAAAATATTCATGTGGCCTAGCGCGGGCAAGATCCTAGTTAGAATAAAACTATTCGATTGATTTCAATCCTTTGAAAAGTCAACTTCACATTACAAGAAAAGGAAAAAACCAGGAAAAAACACAGTACAATTGACAATTTGATCATTGTGTGTAACAGTGTAATACGTTTAGCTAGCATTGTTTTAAACTTTTATTTATGTATTGCATTGTTTTATTACCACATTTTAAATTTTCAGTTTGTATCTTCAGTTTATGTTTTTAAATTAGATATAAGAAGTGTTAAGATTAATAGATGTTGGAGTTCTTGGGCTCAAACACTTACTGTTTCAGAAATCTCATATATAGGCTCCAGTTTTGTTTTTTTTTGTCCTATGAATAAACCACTACGTTATTACAATTGGCGGTCCGAACTTGTTCAACTTCAGATCTCATTTTACCTCTACGGATTATTAATCTTTGATCTCTGCTATATCACTCAACCTATCCAAGACTTGTTGCATCGATGGTCGTTTGCTAGTGTCCAGCTTGATGCATCTTTTGATGAGTTTTCCCATCTGTGTTGCTGCATTCACAGGATAATCGTTCCCAAGTCGAGGATCGATTATTTGATCGGAC
This sequence comes from Camelina sativa, assembly GCF_000633955.1. NCBI lineage: Eukaryota > Viridiplantae > Streptophyta > Magnoliopsida > Brassicales > Brassicaceae > Camelina > Camelina sativa. Next base: position 4,691,879 of record NC_025697.1, read on the forward strand.
AAGAAAGGCTTAGTCCAGACATGTAAACTTTGCAGGTTCTCGTTCTTTTTACCATCTGAAGCTTTCAAACCAGTTAAAATCTCAAACAAGATCACACCAAATGTATACACATCACTCTTCATTCCCAAATGACCTACACATACATTACACAGTTGTCTTAAACATCCAACGACGAAATATTAATTAGAGTTATTGTAAAACAAAACTTAAGATAATTTGGTGTACCTGAGATTACATATTCAGGAGCTACATATTCTGTTTTTCCTATGAATGCAGTCGTGATACTTTCTTCTAACAAACATAGTTTATTTGATACAAGATAGAACAACTTTGTGTTGTAGTGCTGATGACAATCCAAAAAGTTCAGGTTTCATTATTAATGTAAGATTATATAAACAATAAAAACAGGATGAAGCGTGGTCTAAAGTCATTTACCTCGTCAAGCAAAATGTTATACATTCTGAGTTCTCGATATAGAGCGGTGTTCTTGACCGAATGTAGAAACGCAATACTTTGAGCTGCTCCAATGGCTATCTTAACGCGTATTTCCCACGGCAATGCTTCTCCTTCTTCTGTTGAGAAAACATGAAACTGTATGTAAAACCAAAATCGATTATAACTGTTTTTTAGAACTATATATGGAGCCATTGATTTAGAAGAGATCTTAACTTCCGAAAATGTGACGGTCCAAACTTCCCTTGTGGAAGTATTCGAAAACTAAGAATGATCTGTTTTCTTCACAACAGTAACCTAAAAGTTTTGCTAAATTAGGATGAGAAATACTTCCAAGTGACTTCACTTCTTCCTGCAACTCAATGGTATTTGTGCCCATACATAAATATAGACAAGAAGATATAAATAGTAGTTGAGTGTAAAAATGGACAGATATATTTTGGTTTACCTTCCAGTCTTGTATATCCCGAGTATTATCTTGATAACATTCCATGACAGAAACAGCGATTCCAGTTCTTGATGGAGCAAAGGTTGTCTCATTAATGTAGCCTTGGTAGATTGTTCTAAAACCACCACCATCATTACTCTCTACATACATGTATTGTTTGAACTTCTTTGTTGCCTTGCTCAGTTTCGCAAAGCTAAACTCTCTCAAACTCTCCTTTTCTGACTCCACTTTTTATATATATATAACTAACGTATTTAGATTTTGTATGTAAACAAAAATAAAAAGTGCATTTGAAAACAGAGATGTACCAGGATTAATGATGAGAGGCTTGAGAGATATTGAAGGAGGAGGAGGTTGTTCTTTGAGAGGCTTTAGACAGTTTCCCATTGAGGATGAAGATGATCAGTTCGTAGATTTTGATTTCAAGATGTTAACTGATCTTGTGGAGTTTTTTTCTTTTTATGAGGTTGAGAATGATTTTAAGTGTGAACGAATCTTCAGAAAAGGTTGGACTCTCTCAGATTTCAACGCTTTGAAAAGTCAACTTCACATTAAAAGGAATAAAAGAATATATCCACAGTATTTACAATTTGATCAGTGTGAGTAATAATATATATGTTTAGAAGGTAAATTTGGAGAAATATTCGATCAGACTCGGGTCAACAATTTTATAATAAACAGAGGAGATGCAATGAAGAAAAAAAAAGTTTTAATTAAAATTAACTATATAGTCATGCACAGGGTTAAACTGGAGATATTTGGGCAAAATAAACAGTTTTCAAAACATAATTGTAAAAGTAGTACAATTACTATTTACAATTAGTAAATTTCACATTTTTTACTGTTTTTTACTGTTCACAAACTTTCCAACCCTCATCAACATTTAATATTTACAACACATGGCATTGAGTCTTTTATTTTTATTTTCTTTTTATTTTTTTTTCTTCTTTATTATATGCTTCATATAATCTAAAAATAAAAATGCTGACTAATTAAAAAAAATCTAAATTTTTATAGAAATAAAAAAATTCTATGTTTTTTTCTTTATAATTAGATATGCATTTTGTTTGGTGATTTTATTTGATAATATTAAATATCTTTTACAAATTTTAGATCCGTACACCTAATTAAGTGTACAGATGTCTGTACACACTATTAAGTGTATAGATGTTTGTACACACTGTACAAATGTCTGTACACATTATTAATTGTATAGATGAAATTTGTTTAATTATTAGGGTTTCAAATGTCTGTACATATGCTTGTACTACAATGTTTTTATGCAAACTACATCTGTAAAGTTAATAATGTGTACAAACATTTGTATACATAATAATGTGTATAGACATCTGTACACATACTAAGGTGTACGAATACAAAAGATTTATATAATATATTTAAAAATTATTAAATAAAATTCATATCATATTGTAAAGAAAAAAATGTGTTTTTTTGTATCTAAGAAGTTTTCTAAAAATAGATTATATTAACAATTATTTGAATAATTATGATTGGAGGGAAAAAAAAAAACTTTATTTCGTACCCACACATACCAATTTTTGTAATTTTCTCATCAAACCTATGCCCCACCATTTCTCTCTATCTCACAAACTCTCTATTACACAACACCCTATTTTTCCAATTTTAAATAGTGAATGTATTAGTTTTCCAATTAAGTTTCCAAAATGTACTAATTTGCTAACAAACCCGTTAAAACTCAAAAGGTTCATGGTGTATCCAATAACCATAAGGATTGTAGGCATAATATTGCGGTGCAAACTGGTCATTTTGGTTATTGTTAACCCTAGCACCAATGTAAGCAAAATTGCACTTGGCCTCTCGTCCGTCTATGATAGGTTTTGGATTCTGGCAAGCCCTTGTTGCAGATTCAGCATCTCTAAACGTGACAAAACCATAGCCCTGGCCCCTTTGATCGTCCCGTTTCTCTATCGCAAACCACATTAACACGGATAATTTCTTCAAACTGTTGGAAGTAGCATCTCAAACCTTCGTTTCTTGTTTTCCAAGGCAAACCTCCCACGAATATCTTGGTGTATTTCGTGTAGACGTTTTGGTTCGCGTAATGTTGAGCCATGTCCCTGTTGTGATTCTGTCAAGTCAAGAAACAAAAAAAAGGTAAAAGAAATCCAACAATTAGTAGAAAAGAAAAAAAATAGATATGAATGAAGGAATGAATGTGAATAAATTGTATACATATCCAAAACAAAATATTAGTTAGGTATATAAGAAAAAAGAATTCTTCATCCTGTGGCCAATAAGAAATAGGAATTAGATAGTAGAAAATAGGAAGTTACGAAATACGTGTCTATCTAAATAATTTCCTGCTTAGACATATATATATATATATATATATATATATATATATATATATAT
>NC_025697.1:4695760-4729541 GCF_000633955.1 Camelina sativa
AAAAAAATACTTTTTATTTTATTTAATGACTTCTTTATTTAGTTATTTTGAATTTCTTATACTTTGCCAATTTTTTTTTTATCGTTTGAAATCAAATTAGGCATAGTTTAAATATCATAAGATTGTAAATATTATGAAATGCATGTAATTATTTTTATTAATATAACTTATTATTAATATATTTTAATTTATTTTATTAATATATATTTTTTATTTTTTTAAATAATTTTATAAAATGTATTCACTAATACTTTTTAATAGTTATAATTATTAATCATTTTCAATTAAAAATATGAAATAATACATACTGCAACATCTACCACAAAAATGTCACCAGTCAGTAATTTTGGTAAAATTGATAAATCATATTCTTACAGCAATTCATTACATCACACTGCTGTTTTTACCACATATTATTTACTGCAAGTTACATCAAATTATAATATTTTGTGCAACTCAACTTCAATAATTCATGTCACGAATCAGAGCCATTATTTGTGGAAAAAAGACATAAATATATATATCTCTATTTGAAATTGTATACAAAATAAAGTAATTTATACACAATAAAGTAAAGTAGGATTTTCAAAAATAGCACAACATCTCTAAAATTTTTAAAATAGCACTATATTTCAAAATTAATCTTTCAAAATTAAACACTAAATTCAAAAACTAAATTCTACCCCTCAAAACTATATCATAAATGTGAAATTGAGAACCCAAACCTAAAAAAAAATAAAATTAAAATATTGTAATGCGTTAAATAGTGATATTTTTGAAAATTTATGAAGTGTGTGCTATAATTGTTCATAAAAATTTATGAATGAATGTGAATAAATCGTATATATATATATATATATATATATATCCAAAACAAATTATCATAGGTAGGTAGGTATATAAGAAAAAGGATTTCTTCATTCTGCTTTCATTGTCCAATAAGAAATAGGAATTAGTTATTAGAAAATAGGAAGTTACATAGCGAAATATGTGCCTTTTTTTTTTTGGCAAACAGCAAAATATGTGCCTATCTAAATAATTTCCCATAATAATATAGGAAAGGTAAAATAACCAAGTCAAAATCAATATATATATCTCTATTTGAATTTGTATACAAAATAAAGTAATTTATACACAAGAAACTAAAGGAAGATTCTCAAAAATAGCACAACATTTCTAAAATTCCAAAAATAATATTATATTTCAAAAAATTTCTTCAAAATTAAACACTAAATTTAAAATACTAAATTCTACCCCCTCAAAACTATACCATAAATGTGAAATTGAGAACCTAAACTTAAAAAAAACTAAAACTTAATTTTAAATTTTGAAATGCGTTAAATAGTGCTATTTTTGGAAATTTATGAAGTGTTTTCTAGAATTATTCATATGAAGTGTTTTCTAGAATTATTCATAAAACTTGTTTTAATGAACAAGTTTGTACTCTGTTGTCAAAAAAAAAACCTTGTTTTAATGCTATTTTAGAGTATTTAGTAAATACGAATGTAACCGTTAGCTAACAATATATAAACAATTTTCTTTAAAAGTTATGTAAAATATGTTGTTATTCAATCAAAACTTTTTAAAACTTTCTTAAAATTTGGTTTTATTAGTTGTAGATTTGTAAAAAGTTATCTACAATCTTGATAAATTTAGTGTTATTAGATCAAAATTTTTTTTATTTAACTATCAAACTAATAACCCCCAAAGTCTTGCGAGAAATCTGATATGAAGTTTTTGAAATCTGGCCAAATCAGATTTAAGCTCACATCTTACTCTATAAAATTACACTTGATTTTTATAAGACTTTCTTCCCATTTGTATCGCTCAATTTTTTTTTCTCTGCATATATATGAGTTAGTAAGCAATTTTAATATTTCTGAAGTGTATATCATTTAAACACAAAAGATAGCCACAACACGAAGATTATATATATTATAATGGTTATTTACATTAATTTTGCAATTTATATATGAGATCAATGTGGAGAAGTGTTTCTAACAAAGGATAGGGATGAAGGAGTGATGGCATTTCCATGTGAGTCAGCTTCACACGAGGGTCCTAAAAATTGATGAGCTTATCCTCCTTGTCTTCTATAAATGCATTTTAAGTTCCCAGCTAATATAGTAAGTAGTTTGATAGTGTGATATACACATATATGTACATAATTTTTTTTTTTTTGAATATAGATATGAGAGTTTTAAAAGATATATGATTCGGATACTTCATGAGAATATGAGATGATGCAATGGATAATGAACATCCTAAAATTTGTGTAAGTAAAAACACACTCATGTAGTAAAATTCTTGAAAATAATAGCTGACCATATCACAGTTTCAATTAATCAACCCTTCAAGTGAAATTCCAACCCTTTGAGTAATCTATCAACTCGTCTATATGAAAAAAAAATTAGTCTATATAAATAAAGTGATCAGTAAAGTTGTCGATTTAATAAAATTTTATTTTTGTTTCATATGTCATATGATTAGTTTTCTGAATTTTCTATCTTATAATCTTGGATTAAAGAGACTGTATGAGGCTCGTTGTGTGTTGTTTGTTGTCACGTGGTTCAAAAAATAGGGGCATGACGAGCGTGGTTTTGGATTTTCATGGGAAGGCCACACCACATGACAATGAGAACCGTTTAAGCCGCCGTTAAATATGGATGGAAGGTCAAGGTACAGAGTTTCCACCGTCAGTGCCTGAGAAGTTTGACGTCAACTGACAGAGTCAAGTGGGACGTTAGCCGCAACCGGAAATAAGCAGAAGACTCTCGACCACACTCACATGCAGGGGCAGAGCCAGTAAGGTGGGAGGGGGGTCAGCTGACCCCATTAAAAAAAATTCCGGTATATTTTTACTTATAAATAACAAAATGGTTTCCTCAAATTTTGTATTTTGACCCATTAAATTTAAAATTTTCATTTTAACCCCAACAAATTTTACATTTTGACCCTATTAAAATAAAATTTATACTTTGATCCTTCAAAAAATTTGCATTTTTACCCTCTAAAAAATAAATTTTATTTTGACTTTATAAATATTATATTTTTATCTTATTAGGAAAAAAAAAAAAAATTCTTCTGACCCCTCTCAATTTTTGGTCTAGCTCCGCCACTGCTCACATGTGACATGCCACAAACTCGTAACATTCTTTATGGCCTAATGCACACCTGCATCTCCAAAACCATATAATATACGATACATGCTGTTGTATTTTCGAAAGGGTAATTTTGATGTAAGTCATAATAACTCAATACGTTTAGAAACAAAAATTTATGAAAGTATTTCTACTTAGATCGAATACTTTTATCCTGGACTTTATACATGTTGTTTGACTAAAAAATAAACTATATCCATATACTTATGTGTATAAAGATGATCCATAAATGGTGTCTGTTTTGCTATAAGTGAACATAGGTGGTGGGAGTCGGGTCATAGGGGCCGTAAGATAGTAAAAGTAGTGTTTGTGCTTATAAGAGAAGGGTGAGACAGCGGCACGACGGTGGCTTTAGCGCTCTGTTTCTCTCATCTCTGCCGTCTCCTTTTCAATTGGGCCCCCACCCACATTCCTCTTCTTCTCTCATTTACCCTTTCTTGTCTCTATTCTCATTGCTCATCAGATTCATTTTTCATATATGCATTAACAAATCTTGGAGATATATCGTTTCCTTTTTTTCTATTATTGTGGTCACCTGTAAAGAATTAAGGTTTTTCTCAAAGTAAGAAAAAAAAATGTATACTAGTTTTGCGATCGCTAAAACTCGTAAAGCATTTGTATGCTTTGGTTTTTCAAAAGGTTATGTTCTGCTTTGTTTTGTGAATAAATGAAAAGAAAAAAAAAACTTCTGAAAAATTTTAGCTACCATGATTAATCTAATACAATTCAGAGCCTGAAGGATTATGCCAAAAGTAAAAAAAAAAAAAAAAAAAAGAGGCAATTTTTAGAAGATAAGATATAAAAATATTATATTGATTATAATTGAAATCGCCGTGATTTATGTTATACATGATCTATCAAGCATAGAGTAATGTCGAGAAAAAGAAAAATATACTGTGTGTAGTTAACATTATTTTAGGTAAATTGTTTTAAGTTTAATTCAAATTATAAAGAACGAAAGAGATTATTGGAAAGAAAAAAAAACCTTGTACGAAAATATGAGAACAAGATGCAAAGGCCACATTCCGACCGACATTGAAGAGTATTATCTTACGTCCCTATTTTAGCCGAACAATGGTCTGACGACCAGTCGACACAACTGAATTTAAATAAAAAAAATATAGTAAAGTTGAAAGATAAAAGAAAACAAAAAGCCATAGTAACGACAATAAGTCTCAAATGTTGTCAATCAAAATAAAATCGAGTATTATTAGTATTTTTACATGCAAATCTTAGAAAAGTGAGATATCCAACAGCTTATAACTTTAATGACAAAGAAAGCTCACACGATCCTCCTCGTCGTAGGCTCGTAATATCAACTCCACCGCATAGCATATCCATTGTATCTCGATTCTCGACCAAATAATTATACGACCAAACTACCCTTTTCACTGATGGCATTCTCTACTTTAAATTTTAAAAGAAAGGAAAATCTCAAGACGAAGTCGAAGTGGTGATTTACGATTAATACTTGGAATTTTTTTTAATTGTTATTATGTAGATTAAAGACATAAAATAGGATACGAGATCAAATGTCTCAATGAGTTGACATATATGTGCTGAAAGATTGACCATGCATGTGGAACGGATATGCATCAACACAATCTTTTGTTAATACTCTTTAATTTAACACAAATGACATGCGAAAGCTGTCTAATGTTTTATTTTGTCTACGACCTTTGCCATCTCACTCCTAAATGATGGCATTATCGTGCCTGCGTTTCCATTATTATAAACATAATTTGGTATGTACAAAAGTATGATAGAATATGTGAGAAGGCAATGTGAGTACTAAAAAAGTCTGAGAGGGAGGTATTGGTTTAGGATTTAGAAAGAATTTTAATGATTTTATGTTCTTGCTGATTGTTAGAATCATAGAAAATTAAAAATTAAAAATGAAGGATTCTAAGAGATTGTTTAGGAAGTTTTTTAAAATCTTGATGATTTGTTTTTTCTAATCCTGTGAAATCTTTCTATTTCATGAAAGAGTTTTCATGACTTTTGTTATGAAGGAAATGATATAAAATCCTAAACCAATAACATAAAATTTGAATTCATTAACAATCCAACATTGTTTTGTTTTACTTGAATAACATAAAACTTTTAATGACTTTATAAAACTCTTAATCCAATAACACTAGATTTATTAAGATTTTAGATAATTTTTTACAAATCCACAACTAATAATACCAAATTTTTAAAGAGTTTTTAAAAGTATTGATTGAATAACAACATATTTTACCTAACTTTTAAAGTTATTAAAATTATTTCTAAATCCTAAACCAAAATCTCCTCCTAAAACTAGCTAATGTAGAGCTTATATTTTTTTTTGGTTTAAGGTAATACTAAAAGCATTGAAATACTAACAGGAGTTTCCGAAAATAACCCTCTTCAGTGACCTTCTGATATCCCGGCTAAACACCAAAAGAGTGTGTCACGGCCCCACGTGGATACGCGAATCACATCAGTGGCATAAATCTGTAAATTGTAGCTAAATCTGTAGGTGTTTTCCAAATTGGGAATCCATATAAGCTATCGCTGGCTCCTGTCCTAACTTCCCCATAAATTTTATTAACATCTCTCTCTATCTATTTACCTAGTCTCTTTTACTTACTTTGGTCGTTCACGATGATGGGAAGAGACAGCCTCTCGTTTCTCTTCGTTCTTCTCATCGCCACCATCACTTCCGTCCTCTGCTTCACTGACGGTAATCACTACATAGACATATATACCTTACCACGTTTTAGTATATGTGATTGTATTATTTTGTGACATATTTCTTTACAAGCTGACTTCTGATTTTTTTTGTATCTAAAGTCTCTAAAGAAACAGTTTAATTCAACAAAAATAGTTTGGTTGTAAACAACAGTGTAGTGGTCATAGGGTATATTATGAACGTAGAACTTCATTCCTTATCTCGCTTAATAACAACAACAAGCAAATTGGTCGGACTCGGGACCATTGTCTTCTTTTATTATATTGATTTTGTAAGTCGGTTAAGAGTCTAATTTACCTTTATACCCATTTTTGACACAATCACTTTTGACATTTTCAATCAATGACATAAGATGGTCCAGTTACGAAATCTCTTCTCTCTTTTACTACACATCCAACTTTAAAAACCCCAGAAAATACGAATAGTTTTTGCTCAAAAATATTTTTTAAAAAGTTTTTAATTTAATGCTTATATTTATATCCAAATAACTTTAGTTAACTTTTTCTACTATCTTTATATCTAAACACAATTAAAATATTTTAAATACCTATATATAATATTCTATAATTAATATAGATATTTAGAAAATTTATTTTATATTAAAAAAATTATTCTCTTATCATCTTTTTTTTTTAATTTTAAAATTTAAATATAGTAAATTATCGTATAATACATAAAATTGATAAAAAAATGTATTTTTCCTGCATATATTGTGATTTGAATTTTTAAAAACAAACATATATTATTCAATTAATATAAAAAGTGTGTGTTCAACATACATATATAGTAAATTTACTGTATATAGTAAAATTATAAGAAGTTTATAATTTATAACTAATATATTTAAACTTAATAAAAAGTTTAAAATTATAAATATTTAAACATATTAAATTTTTAAAATTACACAAATGAGTTATATTACATGATGAGTTATATGATATTACATGATTGAATTAATAATACTAAAAAATAAACTATTAGTAATATGATATTTCAATACGGGTTAAATCCTCATTTTAATATTTTAATAACACCAATATAAAATATGTCGAATCAAACTGATTTAATTAAGATTGTAGTAAAGAAATATTATTGTGCAGTATACAATGATTTATATATTAAATCACTAAAATTAACAAAAGAGTATATTAGCAAAATTAGTATTAAAATAATACATTAACAAAAAAAATTTATAAAAAAAAACTTATTCCGCGGTATATCGCGGTCATAATATAGTACTATGTATATAGCAGTAGCACAATAACATGAGCGTTAAATCAAAATTGTGTTCTTAATTGTACTGAGGGCGTTTTTGTAATTTTCAACTCAGCGATGTTACCAAACGGCGACTTTGAGCTAGGACCAAAACCATCGGACATGAAAGGAACGCGAGTGATAAACAAGAATGCAATTCCAAGCTGGGAGCTTTCAGGCTTCGTCGAATACATTAAATCCGGTCAAAAGCAAGGTGACATGCTTCTTGTTGTCCCTGCTGGAAAATTCGCAGTCCGGCTAGGCAACGAAGCATCGATCAAACAAAGACTTAACGTGACTAAAGGAATGTATTACTCGCTCACGTTCAGCGCTGCTAGGACTTGTGCTCAAGACGAACGGCTCAACATATCGGTGGCACCTGACTCGGGAGTTATTCCTATACAGACCGTTTACAGTAGCAGTGGATGGGATCTTTACGCTTGGGCGTTTCAGGCCGAGAGTAACGTGGCTGAGATCGTGATTCATAACCCTGGTGAGGAAGAAGATCCTGCTTGTGGACCACTCATTGATGGTGTAGCAATCAAAGCTCTTTACCCTCCTCGACCCACCAATAGTAAGTATCTATTTATTATTTGAATCATATCGGGTTTGTTTATGTCTATTATTATTATGACTTGTCATGTTTACAAGTACTGTACATGTCTTATGTCGGAAATAAATAATTAGTCATTTTTTAATTCATAAACTATATGATTTATATTCAAAATAGATACTTATGTAAATTTTTGGTTTGGTTTAGCATGATTTGATTGGGTTTATATATCCACTTGCAATTATAGTCAGCTTTGGGTTAGAACATGTGTTTTCAATAGATTGGTTACGTGATGTGACATGTGTTATGGAAGATCTAGAACAATTGATTAATGGATATGGTTTGCTATTAAATTGAAACAGAGAACATATTGAAAAACGGAGGATTTGAAGAAGGTCCCTATATACTTCCAAACGCTACAACCGGCGTTCTAGTTCCTCCTTTCATAGAAGATGACCACTCTCCTTTACCCGCATGGATGATCGAGTCTCTCAAAGCCGTCAAATACGTCGATGTCGAGCACTTCTCTGTCCCACAAGGCCGTCGAGCCGTCGAGCTGGTAGCGGGCAAAGAAAGCGCAATCGCTCAGGTGGCTAGAACCATTGTGGGAAAGACTTACGTGCTTTCGTTTGCGGTTGGAGATGCGAACAACGCTTGCCAAGGGTCGATGGTGGTCGAGGCATTTGCGGGAAGAGACACTTTAAAGGTTCCGTACGAGTCGCGAGGGAAGGGAGGGTTCAAACGCGCTTCTATGCGGTTCGTGGCGGTTTCGAACCGTACAAGGATTATGTTTTACAGCACGTTTTACGCGATGAGAAGCGATGATTTCTCGTCACTGTGTGGACCCGTGATCGACGATGTTAAGCTCCTCAGCGTTCGTAAGCCATAAGATATGGTCATTGTTTTATTTTGAAGGTTCTTAGTATTATTATAAGCAGTGTGGGTTTTCTTTTAATATAAATTTCTTAATTTCTAGAGCTTTTGAAATGAGATGAGTAATAGTGAAAGGGTGTTGTGGTAGGCAAAAAGGTCTTGCTTATATCTATTTTCTTGTATGAGAAGGCTGAAGAAATGTTGTCTTTTTCTACTATATCTGGGTTCTTTTAAGGAGATTGGGTGGTTATGATCGAATAAAAAGTGTAATACCGTTATATATAATAGAGAGGAATGAGGATAAGAATTTGCCTTCTAAATATTTGTTTTGTAATACCAATTCGTACATGTTAGGATCAACTTTTTCAAATCACATTCAAATTGAACTGGTTTGAGAAACATGTTACTAGCCGAAGCAGTGACCCAACTAACTAGCTAGTAAAAGTTAAAACCTATCAAGAAAACCAGATTGAATACCAAGACTAGTGGTTCAAACTAAGAATGAATACAACGACTAGTGTTTTGGTTTGTTCAAACTATGTGAGCGTGGAAGCGAGGGGTTACATCAAGTGTCCATCTTGATGCCTTAATACATTAAAAAGCTGATGGTTGTAAAATGTTATCAGGCTTTTTTTCATCGCCGACAAAAAAAGAAAGATAAAAAGGCTTTTTCATGATTATCGAATAAACTTATTAAAAAGCCCAATAGCCCAATTATGTGGAGGAATCCACGTCGCCCACACAGTTTTCCTTTTTATCACAAAGCAAAGAAGAGGGGAGCTTCAGAATCATCACAAAACGCTCATCCGTCTCATCCGGATTGGTTCATCTCCCTTCCTCCTCCTCCTAGGGTTTCTTCTTTTTTCTCTTTGCCTTCCCTTCCGCTGAATCTCTCTTCAATCTCCGGTAGATACGAGGCTATAAGATTTCTCGAACTTATATTCAGGTATGTATCTGTGTTCGCCCGCCATTATCCTCGAGATGCGTCAATGTGTGTTTAAGGTTGAATCGTTCTTTTTTTGGGTCTATTGGTTCTTTGTTTCGATTCGTTTAGTTGAACTCAATTGTTGATTCGATCTTCTTTAGCCTTGTAATTTGTGTTTTTAGCTCATCGCCTAATACAAGTTTCTGGCGAATTTTCTCGTTTCGTCATCCCTTTCGATTTCGATTTTCATGGTTTTTTTTTTCTCAGATTTAGTTGATTCGGTTTTCTAATTGAGACGTCCTTATTCTAACGAGAAGAGGAATTGTTTCTGTAATTTTGACTCTTTTTTTTGCTGTTCGTTTGCCTCACAGCTGTTGCGGTGAATGTTCAATTCATCTGGAAACTTTTAAAGAAAACGAACTTCGATGGAGATGGCAGAGTTAAATGGGTCCATGCAGCTAGCAGGAAAGCGTAAGTCACCACCTGAGACGACTATTCTTGGTGGTTCTGCATCAGAGGCACCAAACAAGCAGTATAGACCTTGGTTACAGCAACTATCTCCAGCAAGCAATGGGATTCTTCATATCCCGACTAATATGCTTTCTCAAAAGACACTACATTCCCTGATGCATGGCAAGAAAGTGATGCAAACGGATCCCCCTCTCCAGAAATCTGTAAAGCCTCTTGTAAACAAGAAACAGCCTATCCCACCTCGAGGGTCGGTGAAAGCGACGGATGAAGTTAATGAGTCTGTGAGGTCTAAAATGAGGGAGTCGTTAGCATCTGCGTTGGCCTTGGTTCATCAACATGATGAATTCCCAAACGGGAAGGAGAATGTAAAGACCGAAGAAAATCCTGCGATGACCACCCAAGAGAATACTCAAAGTATTAAGCCTGCTTCACCTGCTAGCATCAATGCCCCTTTAGGAGAAGGGACCACCATCTCAGAATTGCCCACCGGTGTTGAAAGCTCTGTGCAGAAGGACAGTGAGATTCCTGTCGATGTCAGGATGGAAGATGTTATTCAATCTGATGGACTTAAGTCTCAATATGACGAGGTTTTCCCTCGGGATGATGTTCCTTTTACAGATATTATTTTTCCGAGTGATGACCTTTTACATGGTAATGAACTCTCATGGGTTCTGGAACATGTTTCAGATCTTGGCGAGACAAAGGATTTTGGAACCGGTGGTGAAAAGTCTTTTCAGGATCCAAAACTTTTGGCGTCTAGAATTGAAATGGAACTATATAAGCTATTTGGAGGTGTGAACAAAAAGTACAGAGAGAGGGGAAGGTCCCTCTTATTCAATTTGAAGGATAAGAACAATCCTGAGCTAAGAGAAAGAGTTATGTCTGAAGATATCTCTGCTGAGAGGTTGTGTTCTATGACAGCCGAAGAATTGGCTTCCAAAGAACTTTCTCAGTGGCGTCAAGCCAAAGCTGAAGAGATGGCAGAAATGGTTGTCCTGCGGGATACAGATATTGATGTCAGAAGTCTGGTGAGGAAAACACATAAGGGTGAATTCCAGGTTGAAATTGACCCAGTTGAACGTGGCACGGTAGATGTCTCTGGTGGCATCATGTCACGTAGCAAACGCCGACCCAAAGCCAAATCTCATTCTGTTAAAACAACTTTCAAAGATGAGCCAGCAAAAGTTGATAGTGAGAAAGCACACACAACCCTTTCCTCAACTGAAGAGATCGATCCCATGCAAGGTTTGGGGATAGATGATGAATTGAAGGACGTGGAGTTTCTTCCTCCAATTGTATCGCTTGATGAGTTCATGGAATCCCTAGACTCTGAGCCTCCATTTGAAAGTCCGCATGGGAATTCTGATTTACAGGTCTCTCTGTCTGAAAAAAGTGATTCCGAAGCTAGGTCAGACTCAAAATCTCCTAAAGAATCTCCTAAGGAATTAAGTGATAAAAGTTTGCCTGAACCAAAACCTGAAAAGATTGATGAAGGGTCCCCAAAGTCTGATGCCAGTGTCAAAGTTGATGACGATGTCTCTAGACTTGAGAAAACTTCTGCACTTGCGGTTAAGGAAGAAAGAGCATGGGATGGAATTCTGCAACTGAGTATGTCTTCCGTAGTCCCTGTCACTGGCTTTTTCAAAAGGTAAGTTCTTATCACCTTACCTATTTGTCACTATTATATGATTTTTGTGTTACTGTTTCTTTATGCATAGAAAAATTCTTCTCTATACCAATAGTATTTATTTCGAGTACTAGAAACTGTTGCTTGAATTGGAACTGTGTTAGCGATCAATCTCTTTTCTGATTCAACTTGAATGGTATTTGAGTAAAGCTTTAATAATATATATTTGCTAGATTAATTGAATCATCAGCAAGCTAGGTAGTGCGTAGGGATAATAAATAAGAGATGCATCAGGTGATTAAGGGGGTTAAGTATTTTTTATTAGAGTAGGGGATGCTCTAGAGGCCATCCGTAGGTTATTCTTATTTGTTCCAATTTGTAAATTTTTATTTAGATTTTCCTCAGTTGAATTTTAGTGGTTTCACACATTCTTTTCTGCTGATATATGCTTTCATTGGTTAACCAAAAAAAGTTGAAGTGAGAAAGGAAGTAAGCATTCTCTGACTGGGTTTTTCTATGACAGTGGTGAGAAAGCAGAGACGAGCGAGTGGCCGGCGATGGTGGAAGTTAAGGGTAGAGTTAGGCTGAGTGGGTTTGGGAAGTTTATTCAAGAACTTCCCAAGTCTCGAACCCGTGCCCTAATGGTATATAAAGCTTTCTTTTGTTATCACTGTAGTAGCATTACATTGAATAATCTCATGCTTCATAGAACAGTAGAAGTAACCCTTTTACGTGTCGTATATATAATGTTTAACCGTCTCACTTGGTCTCATCTCAAAACTCTTCTGTCTTCTCTTCATGGAATCCAGAAAGCAAAGAGATTACAATTAAACACTTCACATGTACGCGTCACAGGAATGGGACACGTTTTATGCAGAGAACCAACCATCGATTGGGTCAAACTTTGTATTAAAATCATCCAAAAAAAAGGATGCCAAATCAGTTGTTTTATGTCTCTGTATGTGCGTTACTGTGGATGTGTGTGGGGGACATATAGAATAATCAGGAAATATTACAAAGAATCTTTCGACCCCATACGCAAACATATTCCTTTAAATTTTCATAAAAGTTGACTTTTTTTTTTTCACACCCAAACCCAAAGCACATATACTACGCATACATGAAGCAAGAAAGAAACCCAAAGTTATATATTTTTTTGGGTAAATGACTGTGAGGTATTTTGTTTGCTTTACTAGGGTTACTTAAATGTGTTTTTTCTTTCTGGCATTGCAGGTAATGTACTTGGCTTGTAAAGACGGCATTTCTGAGAGCCAGCGTGGCAGCCTTTTTGAGGTAAAGAAAACAAATCTATTTTTTTTTTAAAATCTCTAACACGGTCTCTTGTACCACCAACATATTTAAAAAACAGAACCATCTCTTTTAAACGTCTCACCTTTATTCTTCTTCTTTTGTTTTAAGGTTATTGAATCCTACGTTGCTGATCAGAGAGTTGGCTACGCAGAGCCAGCCTCAGGAGTGGAGCTTTACCTTTGTCCAACACGCGGAGAGTCCCTAGATTTGCTAAACAAAGTCATCTCTCAAGATCAGCTCGATGAGGTCAAGTCTTTGGATATGGGATTGGTTGGAGTTGTTGTGTGGAGACGAGCCGTCGTTCCCAAGCCCGCATCCGGTTCAAGGCGTCACTATTCTTCTTCTTCTTCTGGTTCTAAAACCTCTGTTTTTCCTGTAAACAAGAAGCAGAGAGTCAATGTCACAGAGAAACCTCCTGTATTTGCATCAATGAGGAATCATCATCATGGTTATGGACGTGAAGCTGTAAAACATGATGCTGCTACCGATGATGATGATTTGCCGCCTGGATTTGGTCCTGCATCTTCGAGAGAAGATGATGATTTACCGGAATTTAACTTCAACTCCTCGGTTGTGCCAGTTTCTTCTCCTCAGCCATTAGCGGCTCAACCTAAGTCTTTGGATCAAGTAAGAAAGCTCATACACAAGTATGGAAAATCTGTGAGCATCAATGATGATGATGATGACGAGGACGACATACCTGAATGGCAGCCACATGNTTTTTTTAAAATCTCTAACACGGTCTCTTGTACCACCAACATATTTAAAAAACAGAACCATCTCTTTTAAACGTCTCACCTTTATTCTTCTTCTTTTGTTTTAAGGTTATTGAATCCTACGTTGCTGATCAGAGAGTTGGCTACGCAGAGCCAGCCTCAGGAGTGGAGCTTTACCTTTGTCCAACACGCGGAGAGTCCCTAGATTTGCTAAACAAAGTCATCTCTCAAGATCAGCTCGATGAGGTCAAGTCTTTGGATATGGGATTGGTTGGAGTTGTTGTGTGGAGACGAGCCGTCGTTCCCAAGCCCGCATCCGGTTCAAGGCGTCACTATTCTTCTTCTTCTTCTGGTTCTAAAACCTCTGTTTTTCCTGTAAACAAGAAGCAGAGAGTCAATGTCACAGAGAAACCTCCTGTATTTGCATCAATGAGGAATCATCATCATGGTTATGGACGTGAAGCTGTAAAACATGATGCTGCTACCGATGATGATGATTTGCCGCCTGGATTTGGTCCTGCATCTTCGAGAGAAGATGATGATTTACCGGAATTTAACTTCAACTCCTCGGTTGTGCCAGTTTCTTCTCCTCAGCCATTAGCGGCTCAACCTAAGTCTTTGGATCAAGTAAGAAAGCTCATACACAAGTATGGAAAATCTGCAAGCATTAATGATGATGATGATGACGAGGACGACATACCTGAATGGCAGCCACATGTCCCTAGCCACCAGCTTCCACCACCGCCGCCTCCACCCCCAGGATTCAGACCCGAGATGGTTAGACCACCTCAAGATGGTTGGTGGGATAATCAAAACGGCGGCTCAGGGCAACACTATGATCGGAACCAGTCAAGAAACAGAGGATTTTGATTTTAATATCTCTGTTGATGGTGTTCTGTAATTGTAGTTTTTTGGTTTCCTAGTCTGTAGCTTTAAATTTTTCGAAACCTTTCTCAGTATGGATTTGTAGCCATCGTAGAATGCAAAGCTTAAAAGTCCCAACTTCTCAAATAAAACATTTCTTAGTTTTCCCTAAAAAAACACAAATCAATTTTGCTCTGCTTTTATACACAATACACTATTGGTTTTAAGATATAAGTACATGATAAACGAATACTGTCAGTGTGATGATGGTCATCATCAAGAGAATGCAGAATGCTCAAGCCTACTTTACCAGAATCCCAGCTCTTTTGTTTCCCTTTCCAGATTGATCTAGAAGAAGAACCACCAAAAGGATTCCCGAAACTGGAGAACAATCTGAAATCCAAAGGAGAAGTTGGGCTCCAAGCAGATTCATAATCAGATGGACACTTGCCTTCAAAGACACCAGAGATGAGTTTGTGGCTCTTAATCCCTGACAACACCGGTTTTGTTGAATAGTAATCGAAAGCAGTGGCCATTTGATAGTTTGAATGCTGAGACATGAGATTGATCTGTAACCTCAAAAACCAAAAACAAAATACAATTGTTAAGCTTAAAGCAATGATCAAAGGTCCATGGGATTGAACAAAAAGAAAAAAAAAGCAAACTTTGATATTTCAATAAGCTAAAGCAACAATCTTTGGAACCCAAATGCAAAAGGGAAAGATCAAAGAACTCGTTGATACAAGGATCATCATCACAGATTACTTATAAATCGATTAGGAGCTGAAATCTATGAACTTTCAAAGGATTCAAAAGTAGAAGAAATTGAAAGAGACCTGGGTTTCTCAGGGACTTGTTCTTCCTTCAGAGATGAAGTTGAAGAAGACTTGAGAAGATGGAAGATTGAAGAAGAAGCAAGAGAGAAATAAGACAATGAGAGAAGTCTTCGTCTATATCTGTGCAAGTCTTGTGAGGTACTCTTCTCTCTCTCTCTCTCTCTCTCTCTCTCTCTCTCTCTCTCTCTCTCTCTCTCTCTCCTCAAAATCAGCGTATATCAGTGAGCTTCTCAGTCTCTCTCTCTCTCTATCTATCGGATTCACGTTTTAAGTTCTCTCTGAAAATGTAAGAAGTAGTGTAGGGTCTTTTTCTTTTTAGAGAAAAAACAAATTACCTTTCTTGACATATTTAATTTGCATTTAAAGGTTTAAACAAATAAATTAATTAAAAAAAAAAGATATTATAAATGGTAATAGATTTGGAAAAAAATGGCTGCAAGTGTGACAGAATAAAAATGATAGCTCTTCTCTGACGAAAATTCTTCACTCTTTCTTTAGTTTGGCAGATTTTTGGCTTTTTTTTCTTTTCCTTTTTAAACTAAGTGTGTTGTTTATATGATTATTATAAATGATGAAAGATATTAATTTGTAAGTTTAATCAAATTTATTTACTCTTAATTTGGATTACTTGTTAATTAACTTTCTATAAAAAAACTTAGTTATTTAATTATATTTATAATAGTTTTTACCGAAAAAAATTAGTACGATTATTTCATAAATTAAATATTTTCTAAAAAGTACGATTGTTATAATTTGAAAGTAACCTTTTTAGTAATTGAAACTTGACGACAAAAATAAGTTAATATAGATTTAAAATATATTTCAATTTTTTGTAGATCAATAAAATAAAAATAGAAAATATTGTTGTAATCATTTATGATCGTTTTAACATTAAAAAAATATACGATCGATTCATTAATCAGACATATTCAAATCGATCGCCATAATTATTTTTGTTACAATTTACAATGTTATCTTTAAATTATACAAACTCCACAACAAAAAGTAAGTCTAAACTAAAAGTACACGTGAAATTTATGTAGACATATGGAATAAAAACAAAAATAATATATTAATATGCATTGATCAAAAGTTAAATTAAACATATTTTGATTTTTTTACGCTTTGCATTTAATAAACTTTACTAATCATCTATTGGGAAAACAATGTGTAGTTAACATTTGATTTTTTTTTTTGCCACCATATTAACATTTGAATTTTGTATATTAAAACTTTATGGCTTAATTTTATTTTCCTTTTTAAATAGTGTATGTATTATTTACAACTACCAAACTTGATAAAATTTTGTAAAAAATCGTCTAAGATTTATGTCAGATATACATTATTTTAAATATGATACATGTCAAGACTTTGTCGACTCTTTAATATCAATAAGTTAAAAAAATTAAACTATTTTGTAAAAAAAAAAAAAAAAGAAGAATCCAGAGTATCATCATAATATTTGTATTAAAATGCAAATGTTATTGTGAAGAGTTTCATTACCTTATGTAAATAACTATTACCCTTCAAACTTAGTATTTTTCTTTTTGTGAAAATAACATTCTGCTTTTGCACTCTCACCCAATGCGTCACTTTTATTTTCTTTTCTGTTGAAGGACCCTACATGCGTCACTTTCATCTGTGTATATTATAAATTATATGATATAATAATATTAATCAGTCAAATTTCATAGACTGTTTGAAGATTTATAGCTTTTTGTTAGAACATATAAAAAAAAAAAAGAGGGTGTCACATGTAAACCATTTCTTAGAGTAAAAAGTGGAATAGAAAGAAAAATAATTAATTTATCATCTAGCATTTAATTTTAAAATACAAGTTCTTATAAAATTTATCAGTGGGAAAATGTGAGTTAACTTATCATCAAATACTCAGTTCTTGTTTTCTGTTTCTCCTGATGAGTAAATTGTTTTACTTGCTAAAACGTTGAATAGTGGTTAATTATGTTTCACGGATAGTGTATTTTATCTCTCTCTCTCTCAAGTCTCAAAGTCCCAGTTCTGTCGACATTATATAATTACTAAGGTGTCAGAATCTACAAGAAAGAAATAATGAAATTACAGTTGGTTTAAATACCAAATATAAAGAAGGGTTCCCTTACACTTACAGAGCAATTATATATTTTTTGTCCTTTTTCTTCCTGTGGTCTACTTTTGCTTTTACATTATGTCATAATACCATATATTTTTTTTTTTTATTATTTTTTATTTTTTTTTTTGCTTTCTTTTTCTAACTTCCTGAGGCTGTCACGATAAAAATTACCCTATAAGAGTGTAAGGCTATATAAAAAATAATTCTATTCGACAAAGAAAAAAAGAAAGACATTTCTTGGCAACTCAAAATCTTTCTCACGTCACCATATCTGTATTTGGTATTTATCTTTTCTAGTTATATAAGTATGTTTTTGTTAAATACACTTTATTTTTTTGTATGAATGTCATCTAACAACCATAGTTTCGGCATGTTTTTTTCCCTGATCTTATATATTTCTTTTACGGTATTAACTTTAGAAAGCTAATTTACATGAATAAATTTTTATATTTCTCAGCAATATCAGTTTATATTCAATTTTTAAAAGGCAATCACCATATTTACGGTAGTTGCGCTAAAACAAATGTGAGTTGAAGAACTAGTGGGGTCTAATCCAATCCAGTAAATATCAAACTAGGTGTGGATCATGACCTTTTTTTATCTATATATGATCTACCCTACCAAAGTCACGCTATATATATATCAAACGTAATTGTATTGTTACTTTCACTTGGTAATTTCTATTAATGTCATATAAACAAATTAATAGAAATTAAAAAAAAAGTGAAAAAAAGTTGAAAAACTGTAACACGTTGACGGTCTGGTCTGCAAGGAAACGGGGTCACATTAAGCGGATGGGCTTAGAAGACCACCCTAAGACCAACTTTTTGAGTCAGTCATCCAGTTGACCGTCGAGATTTGTTGTCTGCGTGGAACTCACTCTATACGCCACGTGGACTCAAGTCACCATGACCTGTACCTACCTACCACAGTACTGAACCATACGTAACAAGTTAAAGGTTAACACATCTTTAGCCATCATTACTCCTCTTTTATTTTATTATACTTGTTTGTCGTTTTGCGCTGACTCAGATTTCTCCCTTCCGGCGACACGTGGTAACTTGAGTATCTCCACACGTGCGAGGGACTTGTCTTTAAAACGGTGCGTTTTTTTTTTTTTTTTTTTTTTTTTTTTNTTTATTATACATACGCCTTCCCCAAAAATTCCTTTTACAGTATTTTATTACAACACAAAATTAAAATAATACAGAGTATTTTATTTAAAAACTAAAGGCCAGGCGAGAATTTTGAGAAGGTTTGTGTGCATAATATATAATACTATTAGTGTGAAGGTATAACTTTCTCATATTTCGATCGTTTATGTAATTAAGGCTGATTAGTATTAGTAATTACGTCGTTCGAAAATATTGGAGGCAGGAGGAGAAGGAGAAGGAGAACGTCGTGGAGATTGTACGTTCATATCATCATATGATGTGTTGTCGGTGCTAACTGTTAACCTTTTTCACCACTAAAAAAAAAAAATTATATACTCCCATAAACCTTCTTTTTTCCTTTCATATTATTACTTTCTCCATTATATCATATGCTAATAGTTTTATTAAGAGAAGCTGACACTAATTCTGTTTGAAATTATATTCGATCACTTCAAATATCATAATTGAATTATATTACCAAAATAGGCACCCGAGTAAGATGTTTAATAAACATGTCCAAGATAAATTATTGACATTAGCATAGCACTTTACAATACACTATTTATCTAATTTCTGAGACAGTATATAGACATACGCCGTAATAATAGTACTAATAAAATTGCAAAAAAAAAAAAAAAAAAAAAAAAANAAGGAAAAACGAATCAGTGAAGTGAAGTAACATTATTAAAGGTTTTCAAAGAACTTTGGTTTTATATATTTTGGCGAGCCCCACTAAGGGAGCTACTAAGGCCCACATTCAAGTGGATGGAAGGAAGAAGTCGAAAACTCTTTTTTCCAGATGACAAGAGGAGAGTGACATAAGTGGTGAAAGCCAAACAACTAGGCTATAAAAGGATGCCTTGTCATAAAGAACTTGTTTTAAAACCAAACCCCTACCAGTCACGAAGAAAACGCATTTTTACAAGTCACATTAACTCTCTTCAACCTTACCTGACCAACACAAAAGTTTAGTAGATCAAAGAAAATGACCCTTGAAAAAATATTTAACTACAAAAGGGTCGTCCCATTGAGACTAGAAGCCGCATCAGTATATGTTCTTCTTCCTAAACCTAAACACAAGCAAGAAGAAATAGCTCAATTGGAAACAACGAATCTGAAAATTTTGATTTGAATAACATCAAAAAACTTTGTTTTTGTATATAAAGAAACCAGGTGTTTACCGAGTCAAGATTGGTGGATTCAATGCCATGAAATTTGTTAGTACAATAGCAAAATTCTTTAGTCACCGTCTTTTAAGGCCAAAAGAGAGCTTGTGTTCTTCCTTCTAATCTACATTTGATGATGTTTCTGTCTGATGCAAAGAAAGGGTAACTGATAATTTGTTTCTTTTACCTGATAGACATGTTCCTCAAGAGGAAAAAGAGTTATTACTTACACGAGAGAACGACAAGATGATTCTGAAACTAAGGAAGTTTAGGCTTGAAATTAATCCGCAGCGCCTTAATCTCCTCCAATTGCCGCTACAAGGGTTAAAAGATTCATTTGTTAATTTTAGAGGAGTTGAAGAACATACTGATAATTGTTAACGAGTAGAGAGCGACACTTTTAAACAGAATCTTAAATATTCAGTCAAATAGTGGTAGACTATGAAATCTAATACCTTAGATACGCTTTCAGACGCGTGCTCATGTCTAGCTTGGTGCAAGCACCATTCCATGGCCATGTCAAATTCAAGGTTGTTTGGCTGAGAACAATGTGATGTAGCCACGGCATCTCTCTGGAAAAACATATATAGACGAAAGAGCAAGAACATCGGTAAAGGAACTATGCACTTTTACTTGTGTGTTTCTATGCAAGGGGCAATGGAAATAATACCATCTCTCGTCGCGTTTGAGTTTTGTATAGCTTAATATGGCCGGAGAATGATGGCGGCTTCCCTGGTGGAGTAATCTTAGCAAAAGAAGCAACAAGGGGCCTGTTGAGCAAAAAAGGCACAGAACAGATTTCTCAGATGAAAGTATGCCAATAAACGGCACAAGACAGATTTCTGCAATTTATGATAGGAAGATTAGAGAAACAGCAGAATATGTGATGGAAGGTTTACCTCCCATTTGATAGCAACAAGCATCCCTCATCTAGTCTTCTAATCACCCTTTCTGCTACTTCTCTAGTCTTGAAAAGGACCAAAGCTCCACCTGTATATCAAACAATATGAGATGCCATAGTAAAGCTCCTCATTCCATATCTGGTATGTGAGAACCACAGATGATAAGCCCAGTGAGCAAAATGGTAGCTTACCAATATGAGGAATAGTGACTGATGTACGCTCTATCATCCTCGCTTCGCATTGCTCGTTCAAAGCAGAATAGACTATATCCTGAAATGCAATTCGTAAATATCTTAGTTAGCATACACATAGGAAAGAAGGGAGGTTTCCAAGAAGTAAATCAGGAAACAACTGCATTACATAAGGGTGCAAAATACATTTTAAAAGATTCCTAAATAAACTGATATACCTCCACTTCATCAGATGTAAAAGTAGGATCCAAGTTTTGAAGAAGTACCACAGTCCCTTTTTTTTCTGCTTCCCTCATACTTTCCTCCCAAGGCTGGGGCATGGTAAAGAAAATTAAAATGTCAGTCCAAAGGTGAACCCAAAAGGTAATTTCTGAAACGACGACATACAGAATCGGATAACCATCCAGACTAGCTAGAAGAGTCTGCAATGGCCAGCCAAAAATAACAGGTGTGGATATTCAATAAACAATTTGAGTGCAGCTGTCAAAGTAAACAACTGTCTTTCTAGAACATAGAAACGATCAAGAAGAAAATGTACTGTCTGATAAGTATATGAACGAGTCATTAAAAATTCACTATAAAAGACATAAACAGGTCACCCTACTAACATCACAAAGAACAAGTACGTCAAACACGAACAATGAAGGCAACCAAAACGAACATTTATAGAAACTGGCGTGCAAAAAGTAGGGAAAAATACTTACGAGATTCCGGAACCATTTAATTTTTTCCTGGGATCAATAAGAAGGAAACAAAAATCTGTCAGACGAACCTCAATGTTAACAAGCACCATACTATGATGAGAAAAATGACAGAACATCACTACAACACTACAACATACATAGTGAAGGACTGTACAACAAAACTGCTACTTTTAGAATTGAGTTCGTACAAACCCACATCCTTGCATCTAAAGATCTTATAACACGCTCTCACTAAAACCTCATTAAGCAGCCAGTTTAAAACCAATGTAAACCAAATCATATCGCAAGAATTGCATAGTAAATATAAACTTACAGCATCCGGCCTTCGGCTCACTTCAGTTACTTGATAATTTCTTTCATTATCAACCGCCAACAACTTATCCTCAGCACGTCCAAAGCTGGACTTCTTGGATAAAACTTTTTCAGTTACAATTTTTGTATTTTTTCCTTCAGATACTGACACTTCTAGATCTCGCTTCTTAACAAAGCTGGGCTTCTCGGGAGGGACTTCCTCCATAGTCGCTTTGTCTCTAGGTCTCTTAAAAGATGATGTATCCTTTTTACCATCAGAAGTAATGTGCTGCAAAATGGTTGTATTCCGCCTATCAGGAACTGTAACAGAACTATCTAGTTTCTGTTTCTTCAGAGGCCTGTCATCCAATCCATTCGGCTCTTCACTATATCTTTCTTCAGTGGGCAAAGATTTTTGTTTAGTCAACTGTCTTTTAACATCATTTACTTGAGCTTTCTTGGAAGTGGAATGAATTATCCTAGAACTAGAAGCTTCACAAGAGTTACGATATCTTTCTTCTGCAGGCATAGATTTTTGTCGACTTAACTGTTTTTTAACTTCACTTTCTTGAGCTTTACCATCACAATGGTTTCCCCTAAAGCCAGAATCCTTGTTAGACCTTTCTTCTGCAAGTGTAGATCTTGGTGTAGCCAGTTGATAGTGACCTTTTTCTTTTTCTTCTTTGCCACCTTTACTGCTTTCTTTACAGTCAGGCGACTCAAATGAGTTGTCTTCAATTTTCCTAACCGAATCACTAGCTAAAGGACCATTTGGCTTCAAACTATCTGTATTCCCATCTGCTTTAATTTTCCGCACAGCAGTTGTTTCTTTCTCACAACACGCTCTGTTAAAGAGAAATTTAACTGCAAGAATTAGAGTGAAAATGAGATATTACGTAAGTAAAGAATCAAGATGGCAATTGATCACATAGTAGAATGTCGAAGCTAGCAACTGAGATCAAACAAACTGTACCGTCAACTCCAGCAATTTTATCATCTATCGTATCCACAATTTTGCAGCTTCCAACATCAAATGCTCGGCGAAACACGAAGTCCGATGAGTTAATTTCTTCATCCGAGGGTTGTGGATTCCTTTTGTCCTTTGAGATGCATAGAACAGAGCATTTTCCACCGATTGCTTCCTAGTGGAAAAATGTTATATCAGTATTCAAGCAGGTGTGATTTACTAAGTAATACCTAGCACAGTAGCACTACGCACAATGGCACATAATTTAAAACGACCTTTTCAGAAAAAAGTGATGCAAAGGTAAATATATCGAGACCACTTGTAACAACGATAGAAACCAACAAAAGTAACTGCTACACATTTCAGTTGGGGAATCTTCAGAAGAGAGCGCGGCTATATGTTGGAGTGAGACCTATGTCAGGGTTATAAAAGACGACAAAAAAGCTACTTGGAACACATGTTTTGGTGAACAGAGAACATGTTATCCTACTGTATAGAATACAAATTTCAATAAAAAAAAGGGGAGAACCAGTAAAACTCTGTCTGCAACATGATATGAGATGTATATCAATAAAAAAAATGCCAAACCATGCACAACAAGTCATATGGACATATGGAGAATGAAAATTCAACATAGTATGCAAAAGAAAAAACAGTTACCAATTCGTTGATATTAGCAAGGCCGCGACCTTCACCCGATGCCAAAAACAGTTCATTTGCAAGAACTTCTGGGACTCCTTCAAGATACGGCAAAATCTCAGAAGGTTTAAAGAACCAGAGAAGTTTGACTTTCCTTGGGATATGCTTATTAGCGTGTTCCCAAATCTTTATGATCTTGCCAACGAAAGGTTCAGTAGAGTCTGGTTCACTGGAGTTACCAACTAAAACACAGTCATAAAGATGGTATTCATCCCCGTCATAAGTGAATGATTCATAGAACTTGACATCTTTATTTCTCCCGCCAACACTCTTCTTTTTACCCCACTTAAACTCTAAGCCTTCAGATCCTATTGATTCTTCCATTCTCTGTGCAGAGCAAGAAATCACCATGAACTTATTAAATGCTACTAACACCAAAAGACACAGAAAAGGAAAACACAATCATAAGATGATGGATCAAATCAAATCAAATCAGTCCCATGATTCAGGTCTCGATCAATGATCTACCATATATCCCAATCAATCAAACCCTAAAAACACTCCTATCAGATCCACTGGTAAAAAGAAGGCAAACACATTCATCTTTCAGTTGAAATCATCCCTCAACAGCAACAAGTAAAATAGTAGATAATCGAGTTCAAGTCAGCAAAAAAGGCGATTCAAAAAAAAAAAAAAAAAAAAAAAAAAAAAAAANAAGCGAAAATTGCATTCGATACAATGTAGGCTGAGATAAGCTTTCGTGTTCATACCTTCACTGAAGAGGTAGAGATGAGTTTACTACAGCTTTCCGAAGCCACACCACCAGAACAAGAAGAAAGAAAGAAAAAAAATCGAACCGGGAGAAACCAACGGTTGAAATCAGAAGCAACGCGAGTTCGATTAGGTCAAGATGAAGAGAAATTGACGAAGCCCAGGTTTTTTTTTTTATCATCGCAGAGGGAGAAAGAAAAAAAGAAAACCCTAAATCCTCGTTTCACGGGTTACTACTACAGTCTCCTCCCTCGCTTTAATCTGTCGCTCAAGTTCATCATCATAACACAATTCAAAATCGAAATCTCTCAATTCAATTTTTGGTCGGAGATTGTTTGCAGTTTTCCAGAGAAAACGGTAAATTTTAGTTCATCAAAGCGCTCTCTTCTCTCCCATTCCCCTTTTTTTTTTTAGTCTGGGATTTTTCTATCTGTTTACTCCCTTTTTAAATGATTTGTAAATATTTTGTACTTTTTTTTTTTTTTTTGGTCGTCACATTTTGTAGTTTGTACTGTATTAAAAACAAAAACATCATAGGTTTTTAAAAATACCATTTAAATTGAAGGTATAATATCCAAATAATTAATTTCCATTTTTGAGATAAATACCAAATCTGGAAGATACGGGTATGATCATGCTAAACGTTATTATATATTTTGGTTTATAAATAAACCGAAAACAAAGATTATGGGAATTTTAATCATATCTTCAACATACTTAAAGTCATAATTTTGTTTAGAATCATATCGTTCGCTAATACACTTTCTGATATGAATGCTGGAGAGCGGAGATCATCTATCTATCTATTCTATTGTTTTAAGATGACTTTACTATTCAAAATCATGTAGAAGAGTCGATGTTCTAATGTTTGCTATACTGTCCCATGAATGAAAAAGATGGTGTTTTTAACAAAGCCATCGACAAGCGTCATGATATTTATAATTTATAAACCATTTGCTAACAAAACATATTTTTTTATAATAATTTAAATATAATAGTTTCATCTTTTTCATTGATAGTTTCATTAATAGCAACACAACTTTTTCCATGCAAAACAAATGAAACAGTCTTTTTAACCTTCAAGTGTTTCTTCACGTTGTACGGACAATAAATCAACAGATAGTGATTCTTTTTAAAGACTTACCTAGGCTACCATGAGTCCTCATCTTTCACGAGTCAAAATCTTTTTCTAAAATTTACAATTCTCATCTACATGCAGCTCTAAGAGTTTCTTATGGGATTGTTGCATTCACCAATGCATATCATCAGATCACAGTTTCTAATTGTTCAATGTATTTTGTTTTTCCGGAACACCACCGTTTTTTAAATCTTTTGGCAAGAAGGTCAATGTCAACAAGTTAAGATATGCTTTTCACCTTTTAGAAAGGGATACAGAATATTAGTATTATGTCTTCATTATAAGAGTTGGGGTTAAAGGGCTTTTGGGCTGTTACATGGGCTGCGTCGTCTATTGTGTAAACTAAAGCGGCGTCGTTTTGTTTACTCTTTACCAAAAAATTAAATGCGGTGAGCGTGGATCGAACACGCGACCTTCAGATCTTCAGTCTGACGCTCTCCCAACTGAGCTATCCCCGCAAGTTGTTTAATTGTCATATCTTATCTATATTAACCGGATATTTATAGATAATTTTGTTGATTTGTAATATGATTTAGGTGGAGGGGCCGATGAATTGTACCACGAATACAATAACAAAATCTCAGCGTTGAATTAATCAAAACACTGCTCACGTAATTGGTACACTAACTGTTTTCTTGTTGTTTTACACTAACTGTTATATAAGTTTTCTTCCTACAAAAGATAAAATAAATTGGAGAAGTGTGGGTTGGGTTTCTTAGTGTTTGAGCCAGTAGTTTCTTAGCTGAGCCATATGCAACAATATCTCGTCCCGACCTTGATTCGTTACACTGCTGGTCATAATCCATGGTGGTGTTGTCTCAAAGAACCCTTGGATCAAGTCTTGGAACTCCTTTATGTTCTCCTCCGGTCTCTTCCCTCCGTTTTTCTTCTTCTTCCTCTTGTCGCATTTCGTGAATATCATAGTCATTGGAACCTGAGATACGACGGAGATATGACATAATTAGTAAAGTTCTTGATCATGATGTCCAATTAATCGATTAAAGTGGGGTGCTAAGGTTTAGGTCCTTTTATACCTGGTTTTGACCAAGCCAGCTTGCGTAATCGAGATCAATTTGCTTTACAGGTATGCTGGCATCAACTAGCAAAAACACTGAGACCAGTGTTGAACGGTTTAGGAAATAGTCTTTGGTGAATTTGTTCCAGTCTTGTTTGAGTTCATGCGGTGCTGATGCATACCTGGATACATAAAATGTATAACTTTCAGTTTTCTATACTGAAATACTCCAAAATTCATTGGGGGCAGAAACTGTAATTGTATCCGACAAAATAAATAGAAATAGAATAGACAGAGACTGGCCAGAGCAGTTTTAAGGGGGTATGCCATGAAAAAACAAAATAATATCACTTAAACTTACCCGTAGCCAGGCAAATCTACCAAGTACCACTTGTCGTTGATCCGGAAATGATTAATGCATTGCGTCTTTCCTACATGTAGAATAGATTACCATAAATTATAACCAACCTACATGTAGCATAAGTACAAGCACGACATGGATGCCTATCAGTTTCCACTTATACGATCACGTCTATCAACCTTTCTAAGCAGTTCACTGTGGACGGAGTACTTGTGAATGAGAGATGTTTTATAAAATTTCCAGATTATGGAATATCCAATAGTCTCAACAATGAACCAGCTAAGAATCCAGATTTTTCAGTTACCATCCACATTTTTTTTTTCCCTTTACTCAATGAGTTAATGTGCATAAGCAAATCAGATTTTACGGTTCTTCCCCTGATCCCAGTTTCATCTACTCTAGTACAATAACTTGATAAGCATTATCAAATCTAACAGATCATAAGAACAAGCCGAAATCTCCACACTATATAGAACCAAAACCCATTTTCGTGAAATTACCATAGCATGGTCGAGCAAAAACACATTACTCAACGATGCCATCCTGTGATGCCATATATTGGATCATATCCTCGTCAACAGTATCCCATCTTCACGAGTACTAGGAACCAACAAATGCCGATGCTACAAAGCAAATCTGTTCAATCTAACCAAGTGAGGTCGTCTCTTGGTTCTGTCCTATTGAATATTGATTGACACTAACGACTCATTAATTCCCACTCGATGCCTCACTTGACCACTACAGAATTCAAATGCTAGCTGTTGGCTCCAGGATTAGAGTGGACTAGTCTAAGAGTCCCGGTTATAAGGGAATCACTTCAATCAATCAACTAACCTAAGCTTCCAACAAAAAAAACAAAACTTAATTCTCCTTAATGCTTTACCAATATTTCAATTCCTTAATCTCCTCCTCATGAACACTAACAACTAACTTGATCACTGTGTCTCCAAGATGTGATTCCTTAGCAAATAAAAAAACTAAGCTTACCAGGTTTCTTAGAAGTCAAGGCAAGGCGTTTCCTCCTCACCAACGAATTGAGAAGCGACGATTTCCCAACATTGGATCTCCCGACAAGCGCAAACTCCGGCAACCCATCGGCCGGACAATCCTCCGTCTTGACACTACTCTTCACATAATCAGCCTGAACCACCTGTGCGTCCCTGGCGTACTTGCTCAGCACTATATTCGAACCCTTCAGTATCCTCGCCGTAAGACTCGCCGGGTCGTCGCCGGATACATCCGTCTCAGGCGGAATAAAAAGCTTGTCGAGCGAAATCTCGACAGGAGCATCATCTAGATCGGATGAATCCGAGACAGGAAGTGGTATGGGTTCAACAGTGGCGAGATTCGATTTAGACGCGAATGAGAAAAGGGTCCGAGCTACTGTAACCGGAGGCTTAGGGTTCAGGAAATTGAAATGCGAAGAAGAGAGCGAGAATGAGGGTCTCGCGAGGATTGAGAGATGAAATCTTGGAAGCTGCGCTAAAATCATATCTGATTCTTCACTGTGATATATCAGTATACTCGTATGTGCTGTTTTGTTTCTCTTTAAATTCTGTGAGCAGCCATGGATGTAGGATTAAGCTTTACGGATGCTGGTGGAGTGAAGAGTAGTATCCGGAGGAGGCCAAGGTTTGTGAAAATATCCGTGGCAAAACGCATCGTTTTGGTGGTAATATAGATGAACGAGAACTTTCCTTATTTACAATTCGCCCGCTTTATTTCAACGATTGTAGCAATTCGCCCGCTCTCTTTGTTTCTTGATTAAAAACACTAGAGACAATAAAAAAAAAAGGGTAAATTAGAAAGAAAACAAAAAGTAAGAGGAGTATATAGCAAAGATTTAAGCATCACCTCTTCAAGCATCACCTCTTCAAGCACGGGAAGAGAGACTCAAACCAGTGAACCAAAATCTCTCTCAATTATAGCAGCGCGTGCTTCTGATCTCGGTGGGATCCTCTTCGATCGGCGACATCTCGTGGTTTATGCTCCGGTGGATCTCACCGCGTCAAAAAAAAAATAATTTTATCTGAACCGCAATCCTATTAGCCATGGCTCCTCCGGCCGCTTCGCAGCGTTATCCGTCACCGTCCCAACCTTCAGGGTAACTATCTATCTCGATTAATAGTGCTGATTGCTGAATAATTTCATCTTGTTCCGCTACATTCTTAAGATAAAAAAGCATCGATCAGTCTTTATAATTCGATCATCTCTTTTCATGGCGTGGTCGGTAAGCTCCTTAGTTCTCAAAATTATTCGATCTATAGTGTTCCTATACTAAATACAGAAATTTAGAAGCTTCATTGTTACGGATCTAGATTTAAGATGTCTCATGAGCTAATTGATGTCAAAGATAGCTACAATGTGGAATCAGACGCGGCCATTAGTTTAAATTCTCTGCCTTTAGATTATTATCACTTCGTATGTGCGATGATCTGATCTCTCTTTACTCATGGATGCGTGAACTGAAGCTAGAAATTGTTATTTATCAGGAAAAGTGAAGTGTCAGATCTGAAAACCCAACTCCGGCAGCTAGCTGGAAGTAGAGCTCCAGGAGTTGATGATTCCAAACGTGACCTCTACAAGAAAGTAATATCGTACATGACTATTGGCATCGACGTCTCATCTGTATTTGGAGAAATGGTTATGTGTTCAGCAACATCAGACATTGTCCTGAAGAAGATGTGTTATCTTTATGTTGGAAACTATGCAAAGGGTAATCCTGATCTTTCCCTTTTGACGATCAATTTTCTCCAAAGGGATTGCAAAGATGAGGACCCTATGATCCGTGGGCTTGCTCTGAGGAGCTTGTGTTCCTTACGAGTGCCAAACCTTGTCGAGTATCTTGTTGGTCCGTTGGGAAGCGGGCTCAAGGACAATAACAGCTATGTGAGAACCATCGCTGTTACTGGAGTACTAAAGCTTTATCACATCTCACCCTCAACATGCATTGATGCCGATTTTCCTCCAACACTGAAAAGTTTGATGCTTCATGATTCAGATGCTCAGGTTAATTTTGTTTGGTTGAATGCAGTTGGACATAGACTCTCGCTAGCAAATCAAATGTATTTTTATGATTTGTACTCTTATGATATAAAATATGCTGTCAGGTAGTTGCCAACTGCCTGTCTGCACTTCAAGAAATTTGGAGTTTAGAAGCAAGCCACTCTGAGGAAGCATGCCGGGAGAAGGAATCCTTGCTTAGCAAGCCAGTTATATATTATTTCTTGAATCGGTATGTCCTTATTCTCCTCCTTCCATTGTTTATCAGTGTACCTTGTTGTTGTAGTGGTATCTAAGAAGATAAAGCAAATTTTACCATTTTGGTGTTTCTTTGCAGGATCAAGGATTTTAATGAATGGGCACAATGTCTTATACTTGAGTTGGCAGTAAAATATGTGCCATCAGATAGTAATGATATTTTTGACATTATGAATCTGTTGGAAGACAGACTTCAGCATGCCAAT
This sequence comes from Camelina sativa, assembly GCF_000633955.1. Taxonomy (NCBI): domain Eukaryota; kingdom Viridiplantae; phylum Streptophyta; class Magnoliopsida; order Brassicales; family Brassicaceae; genus Camelina; species Camelina sativa. Next base: position 4,725,944 of record NC_025697.1, read on the forward strand.
GGAGCTGTTGTCTTGGCAACAGTCAAAGTGTTTTTACAATTAACGCTCTCCATGACTGATGTTCATCAACAGGTTCAAAGTCCATCTCTTTTATCCTTAACCATGGGAAATTATTCTTGATGAAATTATTTATCTGCGAAATTTCATGATAATAATTTTGTAAACTAGTTTCTACATTTTCCAAATAATGAAGCATTATATTACTTTTGGTATCATAGTCTGGAAGCTTGAAATATCAGATCTTAACAAACATAGTCATCACTGATTTGTTATCGTTTAAGATGATCACTGGCTAACTAATGCCAAATGATCTTGTATAGGTATATGAGCGTATTAAATCCCCACTTCTAACTCTCGTCAGTTCTGGAAGTCCAGAGCAATCTTATGCAATCTTGAGCCACCTTCATCTTTTGGTTGTTCGTGCGCCATTCATCTTTGCCGCAGACTATAAGCATTTCTACTGCCAGTACAATGAACCGTCATATGTCAAAAAGTTGAAGCTTGAGATGTTGACTGCTGTTGCAAATGAGAGCAACACTTACGAAATTGGTAATGATTTCAAACTTATGTCAATATGGAATCTGGAGCGAGAAACCCTCTCTTTCTGACTCTTTGATTCAACTAACTCGTAATTTTTCCTATTCAGTGACGGAACTGTGTGAGTATGCTGCAAATGTTGATATTGCTATTGCGAGGGAGTCAATTCGGGCAGTTGGGAAGATTGCTTTGCAACAGTATGATGTAAATGCGATTGTTGATAGACTTCTTCAGTTTCTGGAGATGGAAAAGGACTATGTGACTGCTGAAACTTTGGTAAAGTATCATATGAACTATTCAGGGAGATGATTGGCCATCACATTGGTACTTATATTGTTTACATTTTCATAACGAATCCACTTTTCTCGTTCCTCCTCTAGGTTCTTGTGAAGGACCTTCTAAGGAAGTATCCACAATGGAGCCATGATTGCATTTCTGTTGTTGGGAGTATTAGCAGCAAAAATATCCAGGAACCGAAAGGCAAGGCGGCTCTTATATGGATGTTGGGTGAATATGCTCAGGACATGAGCGATGCCCCTTATATTTTGGAGAATCTGATAGAAAATTGGGAGGAAGAACATTCGGCTGAGGTATTTAGGCTCTACTTTTCTGTTTTTCCTTGGTACTGAAATTATGTATGCGTGAGAATGCGGCCATGCTCATTCGTCTATGTTCCCAATTTTGTGCCATTGGGCAGGTTCGGTTGCATCTCTTAACTGCAGCTATGAAATGCTTTTTCAAGAGAGCGCCTGAGACTCAGAAAGCCCTAGGAATAGCTCTAGCTGCAGGCGTTGCTGATTTTCACCAGGTATCGTTCAGTCTACTCTTCCAAATTTCTCTTGTTTTGAAACCACTGGCCCATTAGATCACTTATCAACATTTACTGTTGGTGTAGGATGTTCATGACCGAGCCTTGTTCTACTATCGGGTTCTGCAATACGATGTACACGTTGCAGAACGTGTTGTGAGTCCTCCAAAACAGGCGGTTTCGGTCTTTGCTGACACTCAAAGCAGTGAAATCAAAGACCGTATATTTGACGAGTTTAACAGCCTTTCTGTGATCTACCAGAAGGTATATTTCCTGACTTTACTGCCAAAACCAATGTAGTAGTATGCAACTATTATTCAGAGGTGTTCTTTATCTGCTTTGATCGTAAACTCAAAAATTCTCGCAGCCATCTTACATGTTCACGGATAAGGAACACCGAGGACCCTTTGAGTTTTCAGACGAACTTGGAAATATTTCCATCACACCTGAAGCCTCCAGCGACATTGTTCCAGCTCAACAATATGAGGCAAATGACAAGGATCTGCTTCTAGGTATTGACGAGAAGGATGACAATAAAGGACTTTCCAGTAACAACGGTTCCGCTTACTCGGCTCCTTCATTAGAAAACTCCTCTAATATAACCTCACAAATGCAAGAGCTTGCAATCTCCGGCCCTGCCACATCCGCAACTACACCACAATCAAGCTTTGGTTTTGATGATCTCCTAGGTTTGGGTTTATCAACAGCTCCTGCTCCAACACCAACACCACCTCTTTTGAAACTTAACCCAAGAGCTGCTCTAGATCCAGGCGCCTTCCAACAAAAATGGCGCCAATTGCCATTATCATTAACACAGGTTTTTCCCACAACTTTTACCTTGCGGTGCTACATTTTTAGGTTCCAACTACATTCTAGCCTTATGAACGACGACAGTTTAACTGGCTTTTCTTCCTCTTTTGTCAAGATGCTTAACTTAGCATGAGCGTTTTTAACATTGGTTCATGAACATATTGCCTGCATTTCTTACACTGTTAGGTGCATATGTTCATAAAACTCTCAGGGATTTTGACTGCTGAGAGATTTTAACTTTCTTAAATTGGTGTGCAGGAGTGTTCTGTGAATCCCCAGGGAATCGCGGCCTTAACAGTTCCACAATCACTTATCAGACACATGCAGAGTCATTCCATTCACTGTATCGCATCAGGCGGTCAATCTCCAAACTTCAAATTCTTCTTCTTTGCCCAAAAGGAATCAGAACCATCGAACTATCTTGCTGAGTGTATCATAAACACTTCATCCGCCAAAGCTCAGATAAAAGTGAAAGCAGACGAGCAGAGTACGTCTCAGGCATTCACAACCGTATTTGAAACAGCCTTGTCAAAGTTTGGCATGCCTTGAGGAAGGGATTCAATAAAATTAAATCTCTATGTATCAATAGAATTCTCTGGATGGATCTCTACACTTGTTGAAAAATGCGATGAATACTTTTTGAGTTTTGTAGTCTCTCACCTTTTGATTTCCCCTAGTTCTTTGTGTTATAAAGATACTTTTTTTTTAGTTGTTCCGGAGAGGTACTTTTTATCCTTAGATTTGGCCATGTTGTTAACAACACTACTTCAATACACGTTGTAAGAGTCGACTTGTGGATATTGCAAGATCAATCTATGAGCATCACCAACATAAAAAATTGAAATCAAAATGTTTTAGGCCTCAAACGTAAGATTTGTATAAATGAGGGGCTAATTTGAAAAAATGATTTTTGTAACGCAACCTATGAAAAAAAGGTGTCAGCTGGTTTGGTTATTATGTATATAATAGTCGCGTGAGTTGAGTGGTTGCGATTTCTTCAATTTCGTAAACTTCTAGGGAAGAGAGGGGAGATAGGGAAAGTGAGAAGAGGGGGGAAACCCTAGATTCGATCTCCATTCGATTTGGTTCGTTCTCGAATCGAAGCGATGGTGTTCTACTTCAAGGCCCGACCTGATGCTGGCGACTACACAATCTTCATGGGGCTTGATAAGTTCGAGAACGAGGAGCTCATCAAGTACGGCTTCCCTGAAGACGTCTGGTAAGCTATTTTTTCCTTTTTTTTTGCGACAAAGATTTCTCGATTTTTCCCGATCATCGTTTTTTTTTTCTTCCTGAACTTATAGCTCGTATCGATTTTTAGTTTCGGATGGCTCAATTGTTTAATTAGTTGTCTTTTAATCTAATTTTGAGGTTTGTTGTCTTTGTTTATATGGTCAGATGTTTTGTTATATCATGATCTATTGTTTATTTATTAATTGTGGT
>NC_025697.1:4730018-4734144 GCF_000633955.1 Camelina sativa
AACGTAAGATTTGTATAAATGAGGGGCTAATTTGAAAAAATGATTTTTGTAACGCAACCTATGAAAAAAAGGTGTCAGCTGGTTTGGTTATTATGTATATAATAGTCGCGTGAGTTGAGTGGTTGCGATTTCTTCAATTTCGTAAACTTCTAGGGAAGAGAGGGGAGATAGGGAAAGTGAGAAGAGGGGGGAAACCCTAGATTCGATCTCCATTCGATTTGGTTCGTTCTCGAATCGAAGCGATGGTGTTCTACTTCAAGGCCCGACCTGATGCTGGCGACTACACAATCTTCATGGGGCTTGATAAGTTCGAGAACGAGGAGCTCATCAAGTACGGCTTCCCTGAAGACGTCTGGTAAGCTATTTTTTCCTTTTTTTTTGCGACAAAGATTTCTCGATTTTTCCCGATCATCGTTTTTTTTTTCTTCCTGAACTTATAGCTCGTATCGATTTTTAGTTTCGGATGGCTCAATTGTTTAATTAGTTGTCTTTTAATCTAATTTTGAGGTTTGTTGTCTTTGTTTATATGGTCAGATGTTTTGTTATATCATGATCTATTGTTTATTTATTAATTGTGGTGAATTCATGGGAATGAACGAGAAGGAAATGGTGGTCAACCTTTGCCCAAGTTTTGTTTATGATGATTTCACTTGAATTTTAATTTGTTGTGCTGAGTTTTGCGATGAGTTCTTGTTCTTATCTGGTATAATTTATCGGTATTAGTTTTCCTAAAAACATTTGGCAGAAGAGATATGTTGTTACTTTGATTCTTAAATGTTTGTGAAGAATTGCCGGAGAGTTATGATGCGACCTTAGAAATGTTTTCGTGTGTATACTCTTTTCTGAGATAAATCTTTTTTGTTCCTATGATTGCTGGGCCTTGATGTTCTGAAACAAAAAGAAAAATATAAATGTGGTGATGTTTAAAAACATTTTGTGAAATGTAGTTTGGCCTGATTATGCAGTTGCTATATCAATTTTTTCTGGAAATATCTTTGTAGCTCCATGAGAGCTATGATCCAATATTGATAATGTTTATTGATTAGTCTTTTATGAGTAATACCTATGGGTACACTGGTAGCTCTGAACTCACCCCTATTTAAGTATTGGGCTGTTTCTCAGCATGTCTATTGTCCTCTCATGCTGTGTTAGCTATATTCAAACTTTGGTGTTTGTTACCTCCTAGTTTGATGATTTAAAGCTCATTTAGCTATATTCAAACTTTGGTGTTTGTTACCTCCTAGTTTGATGATTTTCTTTTATATTTAAACTAACTAAATGAGCTATATAGCTTTTCTATTGATCATATGCTGCTACTGCACATTTCTTTTGCAGTTCAGTAAGTTGATGCATAACTGAGGTTTATGAGTAAACTTATGGACATATCATGTCATTCATGTCTATTCTCTGTTCATGCGTTCTTGCTAATGTCAATCTTTGTTGTGTTTAGACATGTATGGGTTTTTTTTAACCTTCAAATTTAAATAATTACTTTTTTCATATAAGCTCTAGCAGCTTCACCTAGTCAGCATTTTAATTTCTTGTTCAGTATGTTGATTCACGACCAAGTTGCTAAATGTAAATTTCAATTGATGCAGGTTTCACGTGGATAAAATGTCGTCAGCTCATGTTTACTTGAGGCTTCATAGAGGCCAAAGTTTTGATGATATTAGTGAAGGTGTGCTGGAGGACTGTGCTCAGCTTGTGAAAGCGAACTCCATTCAAGGTAAAATCTGAATCCCTTTTTCTACTTGTGCTGAACTTAACATTTGCATAATCGTTAGTCTTAGAGTACCAGTTTGTTTTTTAGAAGGAGGGCACATATAGGCTATTTTCTGTTTTCTTACCGACTGGTGTCTGGGATTATGTGCCAGGCAACAAGGTGAACAACGTTGATGTTGTGTACACTCCGTGGTCCAACTTGAAGAAAACTGCCTCCATGGATGTTGGTCAAGTTGGTTTCCACAATTCAAAGATGGTAAGCTTCGCCATCTCTCAAGAAAATTTGGTTGTGCATACATGAAATCTGCTCAAAATATGGTTGCAAAGCAATGATGATACCTAACTGATATTTGTTTCTTAAAGGTCCGGACAATCAGAGTGGAGAAGCGAGTCAATGATATAGTTAACAGATTGAACAAAACAAAAGTTGAAAGAACTCCTGATCTGAGAGGTTAGTGTTTGGTTTGTGGGCTCTTACTTAAATTCCAATATACATATCTATATAATTTTCTTGCATATGAAGTGTCAGTTAAAGTGACTATCTTTCCAGATATTATAACTTTAAGATCTATTAAATTGATGTTGTTGTTGATAACTTTGTTGCTGAAGCCGAGAGAGAAGCAGTGAATGCTGCAGAAAGGGCAGAGAGGAAACAACATCTGAGGGAGAAGGTCAGTTTCTGGGATTTTGTTGTTATCATCTGAAGAAGTCTTTGATTAGGGTTTTGACACAAATCTTTCAATGTTTTCTTAATATTGCAGAAAAAACGTGAAGAGATAGATAGGCTTGAGAAGGAGAGGCAAGCAGAGATGAGGAGTTACAAGGGACTAATGGTAACTGATAAAATGACATCCAACAAAGACATTGCTTCAAGCCACAAATCGGTTCAAGAACTGGAAGACGATTTCATGTAAAAGCTCTGAAGAAATGAGAAAAAAATACAAGAAACCAAGTCGGTAACATTCAGCCAGAGGTGATCCTGTTCTGTCCTTCAAAGAAGGCTTAAGATGTTCTTGCTAGCCTTAATTATGATGATGATGATGGTTGTCCGGTATTATGTTTTCTTTTAAAAAGTCAGTCTTGAAGACCTAAAACCCTAATCTGGTACTTGGACTAGTTGGTCCAGTAAAATGTTTGAAAGGATTGAATCTTATCTGTGAGAAATTAAAAGAGCATTCTATATATAACACAGGTGAGCGATCCTGGTTGTGGCAGTCGTGTTTTGCAACTTTGCATTGTGGTGCTTGTCGAAAGTCATTTTATTACCCTACAATGTGACTTTTTGCCAAAAAAAAAAAAACCCTAGAATCAATTTACTGGTCGGAAATAGCTCTTGAATCCGAAAATCAGAGCGTCTTGGGTTGGTCGGGTCGGGGTACTACAGACCATAGTAATCAATCGCTGTTGAATCTAAACCGATATTAGCGATCTTCCGGATCAGTTTATTTACCCTCAAGTTAGCTTGGCCAGTGAGTCGTAAGTAATCTTTGAGCGACCCAATTGATGATAATATGATATCAATCCCACCTAAAAAGACCCATGATTTGAAATAATTCCGGTGGCCCCTAAAGGGTCATTTGAATCCAACAATGGGGAGATCAAGGAGTATTAAATAAATCTCTGCGTAAAAATTTGAAAATAAAGGAAAAAGAAAGGGAAAAAAAAAAGAGAAGAAACAAAATAATGATATGTCCGTTAAAGACACGATAGGGAGACACGTGGCCGGAAATATTCAAAATGGACGTCTGGGATTTAAGATTGAGAGCCGTTCATTAGATAGAAAAAAAAAAAAAAACGAAACGTTTATTATTGACTTAAGTTTGTCTGCTGGAATAGTAGTGTGAGTAAATAGGGTTTGTTGACGAAATTCGAATTTCCGCCATTCTTGTTTTCAAAAAAAAATTAAGCTCTACCGACCGTTTTAGATTTCATCCTTTGTCTTCTCTTTTAATCTTCTTCCTCTTCTGTAAAACTTTTCAATCACTCACTCTCTCTTTCTCTGTCTCAACTCAGATTTGTCTCAGATCGGAGATTTCCTTGTTTTCGACTCTTTTTTAGTTTTTTTTTTTTTTAATTTGGGGATTTCTTCGATTTCTGATTACTTCCATTTCCGAACCGAGCAACGGTGAGTTTTTTACCTGGTTAGAGATCTTCAAGTCTGTCTTATTGATCTTTGAATCTTGGGTTGATTTGGGTATGATGTCGTTTTGAATTTATTGTCTGATCGATCCAAAAACAAAATTTCTCTTTTTAAAGTGATTAACAAAATAAACTTCACAGTATAGTCATTTTGGATCTAATACCAAGCTCGCGGTGTGAGGCAAACTCCAGCTTCGAGTATGGTTTGTCTTGATATATTATAAGCGACAGTGCTGATTCCTTTTGTTTTTTTTTTTTTTTAAAT
>NC_025697.1:4734864-4774197 GCF_000633955.1 Camelina sativa
TTTTTTTTTTTTTTTTCTCATATCTTACTAACTAATTTATCGGTGACTTGCCGCAATAAACTTGGTTTGTGTTGATTTTTTTACAGGAGGACTAGTGGCCCTGCTAGACGTTCAACTCGAGGTCAATGGACAGCCGAGGAGGTGTGAATATTTCTTTTTATCTTTCAATCAGTTTTGTTTATTTTTACACTCTTTGATCAACATATTTGCTAAGTTTTTCTAACCAAACATATGTTCAGGATGAGGTGTTGAGAAAAGCTGTCCATAGTTTCAAAGGGAAGAACTGGAAGAAGATAGGTAAAGTAACTGTCTATACTTCTTTTCCTTGCTTGTGTTGGTTTTACTGAAGTGAACTGTAATCTTTCTTCTCTGATGGAATGTTTCTGATTTGCTTTTCTTAACTTTTCCAGCTGAATATTTCAAGGATCGAACTGATGTCCAGTGCCTGCACAGGTGGCAGAAGGTTCTTAACCCTGAACTTGTTAAAGGGCCATGGACGAAGGAGGTGACACTTTATTTCCTCACTTATTCTATATGTGTATCTCGCATGCTTGACCCTGTTTGCTTTATAGTTTTCCTAACATCTCTTATGACTGCTTATCGTTCTCGTTTTGACATGTGTGTAGGAAGATGAAATGATAGTTCAGTTAATCGAAAAATATGGGCCGAAGAAGTGGTCCACTATTGCTCGGTATTTACCTGGTCGCATTGGAAAGCAATGTAGAGAGAGGTATGCTTATTGACAGTTATATCTCTAGGAACAATAGTCAAGTGTATATTAGCATTCACAAAGCTTGTAATTGATATAGGTGGCACAATCACCTCAATCCTGCCATAAACAAGGAAGCTTGGACTCAAGAAGAAGAGCTGGTTCTCATTCGTGCTCATCAAATATATGGTAATAAATGGGCAGAGTTAACCAAGTTTTTGCCTGGAAGGTACTAATATTTCTTGTCATTTGAGTATCATCTTTATTCAATCTGAAGGTATTCTTCTATTTGTTCTAGCAATATAGTTTTTTTTTTTTGCTATGTTATCAACAGGTCGGATAATGGAATTAAAAATCACTGGCACAGTTCAGTTAAGAAGAAACTTGATTCCTACATGTCGTCTGGCCTTTTGGATCAGTACCAAGCCATGCCTCTAGCTCCTTATGAGAGAAGTTCCACATTACAATCAGCTTTTATGCAGAGTAATATAGATGGAAATGGCGAAATAGACAGCCGTCAAAATTCAAACATGGTTGGCTGCTCACTATCTGCAAGAGATTTTCCAGATGGAGCTATAAACATGAACCATCATTTCTACCCTTGTGGAAACTCTCAAGAGACTGAGCAAGCTGTTTATCATTCAGATCAGTATTTTTATCCTGAATTGGAAGATATATCAGTCTCCATCTCAGAAGTCTCTTATGACATGGAGGACTGTTCACAGTTTCCTGATCATAATAATGTCTCGACTTCTCCAAGCCAGGACTACCAATTTGATTTTCAGGAGCTTTCGGACATTTCACTGGAGATGAGACAGACTAATATGTCAGAGCTACCGATGCCATACACGAAGGAGAGCAAGGAATCAACTGTGGAACCTACAAACTCCACACTAAGTATTGATGTGGCTACTTACAACAACTCAGCAAACGTTTTGACGCCTGAAACGGAATGTTGCAGGGTACTTTTCCCTGATCAAGAGAGGGAAGGGGACAGTGTTTCTAGATCCTTGACCCAAGAACCAAACGAGGTTAACCAGTCAGACTCCCGAGATCCTATTTTGTCTGCATCAGCTTCAGACAGCCAGATATCAGAAGCTACGAAATCTCCTATGCAGAGCTCTTCTTCAAGGTTGAATGCAACAGCCGCCTCAGGCAAAGAAACTCTTCGGCCAGCTCCCTTAATCATAACACCCGACAAGTATGCAAAGAAGTCATCCGGATTGATATGTCATCCTTTTGAGGCAGAACCAAAGTGCACAACAAATGGAAACGGTAGGTTCGTATGCATCGATGATCCATCAAGCTCCACTTGTGTTGATGGAGGAACCAATAACTCCAGCGAAGAAGATCAATCATATCATGTGAATGATTCCAAGAAGTTGGTTGCAGTGAGTGATTTTGCTTCTCTGGCAGAAGACAGGCCACACTCTCCTCCCAAGCATGATCCAAACACGACAAGCGAGCAACATCATGAGGATATGGGAGCATCGTCAAGTCTCGGTTTTCCAAGCTTGGACCTACCTGTTTTCAGCTGTGATCTTCTACAATCTAAAAACGATCCACTACACGATTATAGTCCTCTTGGCATACGCAAGCTACTGATGTCCACCATGACGTGCATAAGTCCCATTCGACTGTGGGGATCTCCCACTGGAAAAAAGACGTTGGCTGGTGCAAAGTCAATCCTGAGGAAACGTACCCGTGATTTGCTGACACCGCTATCTGAGAAAAGAAGTGATAAGAAACTTGAAACTAATATAGCAGCCAGTCTGGCAAAAGATTTTTCACGGCTAGATGTGATGTTTGATGAGAGTGAAAATCGAGAGTCTATCTTTGGAAATAACACTGATGTCATTCTTGGAGATAGAGTCAATGGTGGAGAAGGTGAAGAGAACTGGAGGAGCAACCCTTCTTCACTCTTTAGTCACAAAATGCCAGAAGAAACTATGCATATCAGAAAATCGCTTGAGAAAGCAGAGCAAACTTGCATGGAGGCAAATGTCAGGGAAAAAGATGGTTCTGAAGCTAATGTCGAAAATGTAAGTCTCTTCTTTCTTTTAAGCATTTGAATATCTGTTGAGCTGATTAATTACACAGACTCCATCTATCAAAAACTTTAGTTAAAATACTGTATAACTGTTTTGATGGGTTTAAGTCTTTATTCTGCGATATATATGATCTAACTGACATACATCACAGCATTCATCATTGTTGTCTATTCGTTTACCTTCTTGATGGATCAACTCTTGTGCAGGCTGAAAGTTTCTCTGGTGTTCTTTCTGAGCACAATAACTGCAAGCCAGTTCTGTCTTCTCCTCCTGGCCAATCAGTAACCAAAGCAGAGAAAGCACAAGTTTTAACACCAAGAAATCAATTCCAGAAAACTTTCATGGCTACTTCTAACAAAGAACAGCATTCCTCTTCAAGTCTTTGTTTGGTCATCAACTCACCTTCTCGAGCGAGAAACACAGAAGGTCATCTTGTTGACAACGAGACAAGCAATGAGAATTTTAGCATGTACATACATCTATCCCAACCTTAAAAAAAAAATCCTTTTCCTCTATTTGCTTTCAGTGATTGCTATGACGATTTTGTTACTCCCTTTTTTTTGGTCCATTTTACAGATTCTGTGGAACTCCATTCAGGAGAGGTCTTGAATCTCCCTCAGCCTGGAAATCTCCATTTTACGTAAACTCTCTCTTGCCCAGCCCAAGGTTTGACACAGAAATAACCATCGAGGTATTTCATATGCCTTAAGATCCTTCTATTATATGTTCAACCTCTTACTTCCTTTTTAGGCCTAATATATATAGACCTATGAATTTTATGCTTGTTTTTCAGGATATGGGCTACATTTTTAGTCCTGGGGAGAGAAACTACGAGAGCATAGGAGTGATGACACAGAGAAATGAACATGCAAGTGCATTTGCAGATGCAATGGAAGTTTCACTATCACCAACTAATGTTGATGCAGACCAAAAGAAGGAATTGAACAAAGAGAATAATAATCCTCTACTGGTATATATACATACTTCACCAAATAGCAATCGTTCATTCTCTAAGTAGACGATTTCGGGATTATGATTTTGTGATTCTAGAAAATAACCAAATAAATGTTTTGTTTCCTCCATTGATTTTTGGTTTTGAACATTTCTAAATTCTAATTCTATAGGCGGAGCGTCGAGTGCTGGACTTCAACGATTGCGAGTCTCCCGTCAAAGCAACAGAAGAAGTCTCATCTTACCTCTTGAAGGGATGTAGGTAAAAATGCCAAAAGCTCATACATAATATGCAATTGCACATACATGAACATGTATAAATATGTATGTGCATCTTTTATGAATTGTCCCTGTCTGGATCTATTTCTTTTCTATGTTTCTTTTTAATGGATCAACTCGAGTGAATTTATGTAGATTCTGTGATCAATATATAAATATACATATTTCTTATTTCCTGCAATGAGTATGTACATACACGTCCATATACTTTGGGAAAATAAACCTATACTGCAGGTGCACATATGACATATGGGAGTACATAAGTAGTCATATACCAAACTGTAGCAACATACAAATCTAAAAAGATGGATTTGGGGGTAGGTAACAGTAGCAGAAACACAAGAGCTCTCTTGCGTACTTTATTAATACTGGGATGAAATAATAATAATCGTAACGACATTTATATTGTTACTGCCGGAAATGCTATAAGAGAGAAAAAACATATTCTTTATTATGACGAATCAATCGAAGTGGTCGTAGTCGGTGTTCGGTTTCTCAGACGGCTTTGGTCGCAACAGCGTGGATAGCGTCAGCAAGGTGCGGTACAGTCTTCGAGCTCAGACCAGCCATGCTTATCCTCCTTTTTATTCATTTATACAATCACAACAAGTTAAGACAAATTCAAGAAACTTGATCAGATAACGGATGGAGAAGAGAGGCTTACCCGTCGGAAGTCATGTAGATGTGGTACTCTTTAGTCATGTAGGAGACTTGAGCTGGGTTTAACCCTGTGAATGTAAACATACCTATCTGCTTTATTATGTGACTCCAGTCTCCAGGCGTACCTGTCATATGATTTTTGAGTTTCGTTTCATTAGTTATGTCCATCTATGGCCCTGATGATCTATACAAAACATTAAGACTTTACTTACCTCTAGCACGTAATGCCTCGAAAAGCTGCTTTCTCATGCTGATGATACGATCAGCCATGGCCTTCAGTTCCAGAGTCCATTCGTTGAACAAATTCCTATCTCGGAGGATTACAGCCACGATTGATGCACCATGAATCGGAGGACTTGAGTACATTGGCCTTATCACTAGTTTCAGTTGGCTTTCAACTTTCCCTGCAACATCTGATGATTTGCATACCTACGACAACTTCATGTCAGAATTCGATAAAAGAACTTCCTACGAGTTTCTTAAAAAGATTTCCAGCAGGTTATATGAATCTTACAATGCTGAGAGCTCCAACTCTTTCCCCATATAGTCCCATGTTCTTCGCATAACTTTGAGCAACGAGGCATTCTCCACCATCAGCAACAAACATCCTAATCGGTTTTGCATCTGTATCCAGGCTTCCACTCGCGAAGCCCTGCAATGCGAAATGAGATTAAACCATATGGAAGACACGTATTAACAATTCTTTTAGAGGAAGGTGGTTTGACCATCAGCTGATCTTACACACCATCAGTGTACCTGATAAGCACTATCAAAGAATGGCATCAATCCCTTTGATCGCATCAACTGCCTGATTTGCTCCCATTGTTGAATGGTTGGATCAACACCAGTTGGGTTATGGGCACAGGCATGGAGAAGCACTATAGAACCAGGAGTGGCAGCACCAAGGTCTTCTATTAAACCTGTGAACAAAAGAAAAATAGTTGCCATACCCAATTCAGAAAATTCTATAAGCTTCTCAACAATATTAAGCATAAAATTCAGTACTAGTTCACCGCAGTCTCACCTTGAAAGTTCAACCCACGTGTCGATGGATCGTAGTAGCGGTAAGTTTTCACTGTCAAACCGGCCAACGTGAAAATTTTGGGATGATTTCCCCATGTTGGCTGAGTAATATAAATAGTTTTCTGGAATGCAAAGAGAGAAGAGTGCAAGTTTACAAATTTCTCTAGGAAGAAGAAATTCAAACAAACAAGAACTTAAGACTAAAGCATGCATGTACCTGATGATAATGCTTAGCCAAAAACTCCCCTCCAACTCTGAGGGAACCAGTACCAGACAAACACTCAACGGTTGTAACGCGATTCTCTCGAATAGCAGGACTAAGTGACATACATGAAAACAACACCAAAATCATAAAGAATTGTTCTGAAAGACTAAAACTGATGAATAAACAGAAGAAGAAGAATAATAATAATTACCTGTCAGCGCCTAATATGAGCTTAGCGCTTAACTTGTTGAACTCAACCAATCCAACAATGGGAAGATACTCCTTGATTCTTGTTCTACAGATTAACAACACAAAACAAGACTCAGATTTCCACACAACATCAAGCACACAAAGGGTAGTTAGAACCAAAAACAAAAGACAAGAGAGAGAGAGAGAGAGAGCTGAACCTGTCATTGATAAGCTGCTGCTCAGCTTTCCTTACAACATTAAGAACCAAAGGTTTTCCCTCCTGCAACAGAAAACACCATTAATGAACCACACTAAGCCATGACAGATGGATAGCTTAAGAGGATCATTACCTCAGTACGGTAAGCACCAACTCCCAAATTCAGCTTAACTGGGCTCGGGTCTTTGTTATACGCAACTGTCACCTATATATCCGAAAACCAAAATCATCATAACTCTCATTTTAGAGCTGAAAATTTCGTGACGAAATCATGAATTAGATTCAATCCATTATACTACTAATCATGCGAACCAAAATCAGAAACATAAAAACATCAAAATCATCTCCCATTTCCATATATCAATTTTCGAATTATATCGCGAGATCGTGAATTTCACACTAATGAATAACCGATCCAATGCGTAGGACACACATATTTGGAATTTATATACAAACAAAAGACAATCGAAGAAGAAGAAGGTACCCCAAGAATAGGATCCTCGGGAGCTTGAACAAGATGAGCGAAAACAGAACCGCCGGAGACTCCCGATGTCGGCGAGGCATAAACGGAGCTCAGGTTATCGGAATCCGTAGCGGCAGTGAGATGACGGAGCAGAGCACCGATCCTACGATCGCTTGGTGACGAAGAAGAAGAAGAAGAAGAAGAAGAGAACTCGCTGCTAGTCATATTTTTTTTTTGCTGTTGTGTGTACGAATGAATCTGATTTTGGACTTTTATTTCAATTTTTTTTTTTTTAGTTTTCGCTATCCATTGTTGCCACGTCAGCTTAGCATAAAGTTGCGTGCCTTGAACTTGACAACCCCCATCTCATCATCAAGATAATATTTAACTCTTTCTAGTAATCCATTTAAAAGCCTGAAATACCGGCAAAAATATTAATATACTCCCAAAATTCCCAAAATAGGGTTTATATTTGTATTATGAAATCTCTTCTTTTTTAAAAACATTTCTTACAGCTTACAGGAGAAAAGAAATAAATTTAATGCTGAAGATCTTATTAAATATATATGTCAAACTACTGTATAGTAAAAACATAAATGATTACTATTTTGGTGAAGCTGGCTCTCATTAAAATATACTAGTATCCAATTTTCTATTTGATGAAAGTTTTTGTTTATGATGGTTGATGAAATGATTAGTTCATTAGTTTATTAATTATAATATAATCTCTAATTGATTTTCTACACTGAAATCCAGTAAATTATAATGTTTCGTATTTTTTAGTGGTTACATGTTTGTCTCCTATTTATCTTCTTAATTCAATAATGAAATTTATATATCTTCGTATGTAACTTGATTGTATTTAATAGTTCACAAACCGGTTTACTTGTACCTTATCCCATAGTGCGGAGTAGTTGGTAAGGTTCGTCGTTAAAACTTCAAATAATAAAGATATCCAGTTACTTGGATTACCGATGCCTTCATATGGCTTCATTGAGCTTCGGATTTGTTGTAACATGCATTTTGGAGAGATCATGTACTGTGTGATCAATAATTTCAATAGGCCAACTCAATCTCATACGATATAGTAATTTATTCCGGAGTTTCGGAGTTTGAAGATGCTTTATTTTATTGATACTTTCATGGATTAAACAAGTTATTTTGTAATAAAGTTAAATTAATTAATGTTTTACGGAATAAATAAATGGGTTGGTCCTTATTTTATTTTTTTGCGAGAGTTTGACAATGGATAAGACATTATATATTTGCATGTTTTATTTGTAAGAAATTATTCGCATGTTTTATGTGGAGAGCAGCTCATACTTTTCAAATTTAATTAGTTTTCGACCAAAGAGGTTATATATATTTGGATCGTTAGATATAAATTCTTATGATCATTTTAAGAAAAAAAAATACATAAATGCTGAAAATGATAGAAAACTTAATTGCTTACACGACAAATGAAAGGGTTGGAATTTTGTGATGTAATTATAATATTGCAAACGGTACATATCATGTCGTCGTCTTTTGAGCTGTATGTAACTCGTTTGAGCTCTAATATAGCCTCCTTCATTATTTCACAAAATTCGAGTTTTACATAGATACGACTTACGAGGTAGTTCGAACAAGTAACAGTAATTAGTAACAAGTACGAGTTTTTTTTATCTGAATTTTTTCCATGGAGGTTTTTGTTTCCAAAATTCAAGATTTATTTAGCTAGTCATCATCATCTATCAGGTAAACAAATTGGATATTAAGAAATGACAGCAAAAGATTATTATTTTCCGAAAATAAATTTGGCTATATGTGGCGTTGACATACAAAATTATGGAATATGGAGCATTTTGTAATAAATAAATAAATATCACCTTTTGTTCTGTTTTAAAAATAAATTCTAAAATACCAAATAAAATTGTTTATGAAACTTTTGGAATTTCAGAATACGGTAATTTGGAAACAATACAAAAATGGTAATTAAAAAAAGAACTTTTTTTTTTTGTTCACCAATGATAATTATTATCTATTTACTTGAATATTTGGTTTCTAAGGATTTCATGATTAACGCTCTATTATCGAACAAAGTAAGTAAATAAGAAATGAGGCTAAAAATCTATGCACCACCAACACCAAGGACAAATATTAAAAGCTAATTTGCGGTAATATAAGTAGCGATTTTTATAATATATCAATGTCTAACAAAGAAGTTATAATAAAAATTAGTGTCTATAGTTCATAACTTCACATACAATGTCGAATGGGAAACCCTGGTTAACAACATTAGTACAAATTAATCAATATATTACAAATTCCAGTTATGATTAGCATATACTTGTGTAAGGTAAAAGTAAAACTGTGAAATCTGGAATTCGTGTACGAGCTAGTGAGCCGTGAGGTGTTGCCAGAAAATAATAATAATAATAATAGAGACTATATGCAAATGCAACTAAATCCCTACATTATCAAATCAAGATATTTTCCTATCGCAAATCTCAGCAAAAAAATGTTTATTACAACTAACCGTAATAATAGTTCATTTTAAAGATTGAAAACGAAAGTTACTTCTTTCTTTTTGGTAAAATATAATATACTATGTAAAAACTAAAATATCTGACTTGGTCAATTGAACGTAAATGACTATTTCAAGTGATGTTGTTTGTGTGTGTTTTCTTTTTTCAGAAAGAAAGATGCGCTGGATCGTGTGGCTCAGACAAAATGCTTTTTGGGTTCAACCCAGATTTTAGGTAATGACTTAAATATAGATAGGGTATATTCACCTAGGGATATTGAACAAAACTATCATTTTTTAGAGATCTTATCAGATATTGCCTCATGATGTGTGACCAAATTAATAGACTAAATTTGAATATTGTGATATTTAATGAAAAAAATAAATAAACAATTTGTAATAAATTAATTTACAACAGATTCTATTATTAGTGACCGCATGCCCGCGGGTCCGGACTAGTATTACTACCAAGCTAAGGGTGGTCACTTATTCTATTTCTATCCTACGATAACAGTTAATATATCTTTAAAACTCACCGAATATGTTGGGTTTTTAGTAAAAACTTTTTTTTGTTGGACTAAGGTTTTTAGTAAAAACCTATTATCCAGAAAATATTGTAAAACGCTTTCAATCATGTACTGTATTTTAAAAAAAAAATTCTCTAGATCCCCATCATGCATTTTATTGATAAAAAGGTTATAGCTTATATAACTATTCAAAATCGCAAAATCTATAATGAAGTAAGCATTTTTTTAAAAAATGAATTTAATTGTGGGAGTATATAAAGTTATAGTAGTTTTTTAAAATGGATATTTTAGTTTCTTTCTCTTTATATATAGGATTCTAATTCGTTCTTCTTTGTTCTAATGTAATTTGTGTAAACTTCTTTTTTCAATCAATATAGTTCGAATTTAGTAAATTTCTCTTTTTTCAATTTTTGTAGTCGTGGTAAAATAATATAAGCAAGAATCTTAAAATATATGACTATCGAAACGTTTAGACATTCTCTCTTGATATTTTTTCTTTTAGTATGAAACATATTGCACACCCATAGAACACGAACACAAGCGTGAGTTCCCATGTTTCGGTAATGGATTTAATTTGGTGGAAAGTTGAAGTTAATAGATATCATCGTGGTCATGAGGGTTTACGTGGCCACCATAATTACGACCTAATACTATATATCTTACAGCTTTAGTTATATAAAGGCATATGCGTACGTAACAAACACACACATGCATGCATTATCATTATGCATCTAAAAACTAATATAATGATTAACGAAACAAAAGCTGAGATGAGATTGTAATTCATGAAATTTTCAAACTCTTACGATTGATCATACACAAAATCCTCTAACGTGGCTCATGACAGTAACTTCCACAAAAGATTTATAACCCTGTAACGCATGAATCCCTCTTCTCTTCTTCTTTTTTTGTTCTTCTTTTCTTTTTTAAGAAAGCATATTAATTAGGGGATTGTGTCTTACATATTAGAAAAAATGTTGTCTGTCCGAATCCATCATAAATAGTTCGCTTTGGTTAAGTGAAATACTATTGAGGTTCTATTATTTGTTTCCGTTTGTTTCTATGCTTACACATGTTTGTGTGTTTTTCCTTCATATGAAATCACAATCTTTAGCATCTATAGTCAAAAATAACTGGTAAAATATATTCAACACAATAATCCAAACACAAACGAATGTTTCTTATAAAACAAAATGCAATTAAGCCACAGTCTTCATTTTCGAAGGGTATAACCTTTGACAAAAACAACAATGAAAATATTATTAACTAGAGGTTGGCCATGAGTTTAGTGAGATAATGGATCCAAAGCGATGAATTGTATAGATATACAAACAGATGAAATGTTTGGACGGTCGAGAACCAAACAGATCGCTGATAAGTGTTTCGTCGAGCAGCTAACACATCTCAACATAGTGAACCGTACGCAAGTGTATACCTGCGTGCATAAACGTATCACCCCACTATGATTGTTTTCTCGATTAATGCTTATACGGAATTTTAATGGCCCACAAACACAAAGAATGCATGTATAATTAAATACGAATTGCCAATATCTGAATAGTCTTATATGGCCCACGAAGCAAATCAACAAGCAAATATTACCACTCTTTTTACTTGATTAATGAGCTTTTTAAGTCTGCTTCTTCTATATATATAGTATCTGCCTATCTGGTGTGTTCACCCTAAGCTGAAGAAACTTAATCTTACCATCTAACACTTTTTTATAATTAAGAAATCTCAGATATATATTATTGTTTTGGATCTAGAATCAGTCGTTGATAATACATGTCAAAACATATATAAATCATATATTCATTAATTAGTATTCTAATTTATTTCCCTAATAAAATAAACCTCTATAGTCAATCAATTGAGCTTAATTTCTATACAGAATGTATCGAATACTTATGTCGATAAAAAAAAAACTCTCGACAAGTCGGATTATGAGTTAGTCGTATATACTAGATGCATTGATCAATCTTTCTAACAGAGAACTAAGGTGTTAAACAACTGAGATAAGTTAATCGTCTAATAGATGTATCATGTATCAAACATTAAGCTAATTAATCACGACTGTGTTTTGCAACTAAAGTTTTGAGTTCAAGTATTTTGTGAATGGGGGATCAAATAAAACTCAAAGGTATCAGTAATATATATATATATATATATATATACACATAATGGGTGATAGTGATACACATACACATAGATGCATGTAAACGAGTATATAAACATAAATATACATAGGTATAAACAGATATGATGATGTTGGGGTGTGTGTAAGAAGTAAAAATCCAAGGGTTAAAAAGGGGAGAGATAGAGAGAGAGGAGAGAGAGAAGGTTTGATGTGGTTGTCGAGATGCTAACAGAGAGGCACATGCAAAGCTTAAATGATGGTATCGCTGGTGGCCAAAGCATCTCCTTAAAGCTGTCCTTTTTCATCTTCAGTCCTCTTTTTTTATTTCCCCTTCGCTACCGCTTCTCTCTCTCTCTATATAAGTTGTATGTAATTTTATAATTTTTTTTAATACGTATCAACTTGTGTAGTTGTGCACGTATGCATACCTAAAAGTGTATCATTAATTAATTAATTAATTATAGATTTAATCTCTTTTTCTCGAGTTACAAATACGTTTGAAAATAATATTCCAAAAAATAATATGAATCTTGATTTATACGGTGGAGCTCAAACGTTTGGTTGGTTGAAGATAAGTTCTGGCGTTCTGCCCTTAATTATCTAAAGAAGAGATAAGATCATCACGAATATGTGCTCAATTCCTTTTCCATAAAGTTGGGTAATAAATTATGAATATTAGCTAGAAATTTCAGAGTGGGCGTATATATATATATTGTTGAATTTTTGAGATAAACGTAACTAATGCATCCAAAATTTCAAAATGGACCATTAACACGTTTTGGCATCACAATTTGTCAAACCCGTAATTAATTGCGTCGAACAAGAAAAAAACTAATCTTATTGTGGCAGAAATAAATCACATATATGGCAGTGGGAAGAAAAAGGAGATTAATTTTTTCACCCAAAATAGACTAAAGTAACAAACCTAATTTTTTCTGGAAAGAATTGGGGTATTAAAAAACCTCGAAGCCGACAAAAACTAAGCGAATAATAAATAAAAACCCAATTTACCGAAGAAAGAATATTATAAAAATATGAAGGAACAAGGAGAGAGAGAGAGAGAGAGAAATGTGTTATAAAAGGGATAAAGCCCACTAAAGGTCATCACTCATCTAACTGTATACTACTATTATTTTCTTCGAAGGCAATTTACCTGATCTAGTATTTTATTTTCACTAAGGTTTGTATAAATTTACCCGATATATTATATTTAACACAACTTAATGATACTTATATTTTAATACTTAATTCCAAATATATATATATATATATGTATGTGTGTCAATACGTAGAAGAAATCTAAAGGAAAAGAAAACATTAGCTACGTCAGGAAAAAGAGAGCCAGATTTGTATATGATTATGTGATTGAATTTGATTAACAAAGTAGAGTCAACATCCAATTAAGTGCTTTATATAAATAATATCGAATATGCAAAAGGTCTAAAGAGAAAAACAAAGTTTGTTTGTGTTAAAACTTTGCTTACATCATAGGTATCCCATTAGGTTGGTGTACCATGTGATGATACTTCTACCACCGAAAAAATAGAAATCAAATATTAAACAAACACATCCCCCTCTATATAGTATATATAATAATAACTAGGGGTTTACCATACAGATCTTTGAATAGAAAATAGATAGGTTTTATGTGAACCAGAACTTTTGATATCTTTCTTTTTACAGTGGTAAACTTTGGAAAGGAGGGAAAAAAAAGAGAGTGTTAGGGTTAATATATTATTATACATTTAATGAGGGAAATGGGCTCATCTAGGGTAACATCGCCTACCCATACAAATTTTATCATGCTTTTAGGGCTCTTTTTTTTTTTTTTGTTGCCTTCAACTTGGTCCCGCGTCTTCCCCACTACTCGTACTCTCTCTTCACTCTCGTGAACCACACGCTCCAATATCTCTCCTTCGTCCGTGCCGACGCGTCCACGGACGAAACGTGCCCACACGCGAGATAAAAGCAAAACGCCGTGGTATTCACGCGCGCCTAGGGTTTTGAGGACACAAGTGAAAAAAATAGGTTTGTGATAAGAACCGCACATTACGGACACGTGTACTTTTCTCATTGGGTTCTTGTGCCCCCCATCCTCTATCACACATACAAATAATTAAAATAAATTAAAAAATTTTAAAAAATGGATTTCTTTCCTAAAATAAAGAAAACACTGAAAATCTTTCACTTAATCCTTGTTGTTTAATATTTGGGATACTGTTACCCTAATCCAGCCTGTTTTTATTTAATGTGTTTAGATATTTTTCCTTCACTATAGCAATAAAAAAAAATTTCTTTCTCTCTTTAATAACTATAGACAAATACAGATACAGATACAAAATACGTGTATACAAATGTAAAGAAAAGATAGGGAAAACGTCCTGGTTTCCCATGAGAACTATGATATCGTACCAGNAAAAAATAGAAATCAAATATTAAACAAACACATCCCCCTCTATATAGTATATATAATAATAACTAGGGGTTTACCATACAGATCTTTGAATAGAAAATAGATAGGTTTTATGTGAACCAGAACTTTTGATATCTTTCTTTTTACAGTGGTAAACTTTGGAAAGGAGGGAAAAAAAAGAGAGTGTTAGGGTTAATATATTATTATACATTTAATGAGGGAAATGGGCTCATCTAGGGTAACATCGCCTACCCATACAAATTTTATCATGCTTTTAGGGCTCTTTTTTTTTTTTTTGTTGCCTTCAACTTGGTCCCGCGTCTTCCCCACTACTCGTACTCTCTCTTCACTCTCGTGAACCACACGCTCCAATATCTCTCCTTCGTCCGTGCCGACGCGTCCACGGACGAAACGTGCCCACACGCGAGATAAAAGCAAAACGCCGTGGTATTCACGCGCGCCTAGGGTTTTGAGGACACAAGTGAAAAAAATAGGTTTGTGATAAGAACCGCACATTACGGACACGTGTACTTTTCTCATTGGGTTCTTGTGCCCCCCATCCTCTATCACACATACAAATAATTAAAATAAATTAAAAAATTTTAAAAAATGGATTTCTTTCCTAAAATAAAGAAAACACTGAAAATCTTTCACTTAATCCTTGTTGTTTAATATTTGGGATACTGTTACCCTAATCCAGCCTGTTTTTATTTAATGTGTTTAGATATTTTTCCTTCACTATAGCAATAAAAAAAAATTTCTTTCTCTCTTTAATAACTATAGACAAATACAGATACAGATACAAAATACGTGTATACAAATGTAAAGAAAAGATAGGGAAAACGTCCTGGTTTCCCATGAGAACTATGATATCGTACCAGATGGAGCCCGATCTTTACCCCCGTCCCAGATGGCTCTCATGAAATTCTTCTCAATCTATATACCCATATATCTGTAATTTACGTTTTGTATCTCCATGAGAATAGAAGATATCATCTATTTCACCATTGCTATAGGTTTAATTGGTTTACTATTTGATTAACCGAGTGACGAAGTTTACAAACCAAAATAAACCTGATTTCGACCCGATTAAAACCTGATTTTGACCCGATTAGAAACATAACCCTCAACCGAGAAATCCCTAAAATCACATTTTAACCTCTTTTTTGTTTTCTCTCGCGACGAACCCTAGAAAATCAAATTTCACCATCGATTTCTCAAATTGAATCGATGGATTTAATAATCCGATCTGGTTTTGGGCAACAAGATGGTATTGGGCAAAGAGATGGTGTTGGAGAACGAGAGTACGATGAAGAAGGAGAGGATCGAGATGAATTTCACGTCGATATGCTTGCTCAGGAATTTACCGATGCTGAAGAGTCGATTCGTCATGATACGTACCCAGAAAGTGACGACGAGGAAGAAGGTCGTGGTCGTGGTGCGGGTCGTGGTCGTGGTGCGGGTCCAGAGAGGGTGTTTACGGATATCGGACGTGGTGATGGAACTTTGTGGAAAGACCAATCCTTCTACAATGGGGTCGCATTCAAGGAGAGTGTCTTGGACTATGCACTACATACTGGTTACAATTTGAAGCAATACAGGTATGACAAAGATAAACTCGGGTTTAGATGTGTTGGGGATAAGGGCAATTGTGAGTGGAAAGTGTTTGCTGCACTTCTTCCAAACGCATCTTTGTGGAAGATTACGAAATACATTGATAAGCATTGTTGTACCCCCAATGGCGAGTGTGAGATGTTTAAGGTCCCAGTCATAGCTAGAATTTTTCTCGATAAGATTAGAGAGGAACCGGATCATTACAAGCCTTTGAGGATTGAACAGATTATCATGGAAAGGTGGAAGATATCCGCTACTAGGCCACAATGTCAAGCTGCTCGGAGAAAGGCTTTGGGATGGATAGAGTATGAGTATGAACAACAGTTTGCACGACTGCGAGATTACCAAGCTGAGATCTTGGAAGCAAATCCAGGGTCTGTTGTGGAGATTGATACAATTAAGAATGATGCTGGTCAAGACGTCTTCAATCGGTTTTATGTTTGTTTCGATGCCCTTAGAAGAACTTGGAAACAGACTTGCCGGCCAATAATAGGAGTTGATGGCGCCTTCTTAAAGGCAAAGATCAAGGGACAGTTGCTTGCTGCATTAGGCAGAGATGCAGACAATGGCATCTATCCAATAGCCTGGTGTGTTGTTCAAGTTGAGAACAAAGACAATTGGTTATGGTTTGTGAAGAGATTGAAGACTGACCTGGATCTAAACGAGGGAGATGGTTACATTTTAGTGTCTGATCGACAAAAGGTATGTATCTAACTAATTTATTATATTGGTTAATAAATGTGAATGCTCTCGTTTTTAATATGTTTGGTTTTTGGTTCTCAATTAGGGGTTGATAAAAGCTGTGGAGTTGGAGTTACCACAAATAGAGCATAGAATGTGTGTTAGACACATCTATGGGAACTTGAAGAAGACTCATCCTTCCAAGAAGCAAATCAAGCCACTCCTCTGGCATATGGCTTGGAGCTATAATGCAAAACAGTTCGGTGAGAGACTGGAACAGATACACGCTTATGACACTGGTGTGTATGATGATGTTATGAAGTCGAAACCAAAGAGCTGGTGTCGTGCCTTCTATAAGTTGGGGGGTTATTGCGAAGATGTTGACAACAACTTCACAGAATCTTTCAACAAGACCATCGACAAAGCAAGGGAGAAACCGTTTGTGGCAATGTTGGAGACAGTTAGAAGACTGTCTATGGTTCGGATTGCCAAGCGTTCAGCTCTCTCTCATTCTCACAAAGGTAATTAACTTTATTCAAAATTTAATGCAATTTTCTACGATTGTCTATGATTTTATTCAAAGACTGTCTATGATTTCTACATATTTAATGCAATGTTCTTGGTTTTTGATGTTTCAGGTTTATGTACTCCATATGTGGCAAGGTTTCTTGCTAAAGAGCATGACAAAGCTTCGGAATGCCAGGTGCATCCTTCTACTAATGGGTGCTTTGAAGTCACACTGGATGGAGACAAACACAGAGTTAGTTTACAAAATATGACTTGTACCTGCAAAAAATATCAAATATGTGGTATTCCATGTGAGCATGCCTATGGAGTGATTCTGAAGAGGACGTTAAGTGCTGATGACTATGTCTGCCAGTGGTTTCGAACTGCTATGTGGAGGCTTAACTACACAAATGGCATTACTCCACAAAGGGGTGCTCGTCATTGGCCTTCGACTTTAGGTGAGAATGTTCATGTTCCACCTGAGCCACCACAACCTGGGAGAAAGAAGATAACCAAGGCAGACAAGAAGAGGAAGCCAGGTGTAAATGAGTCTCCTGTCAAGAAGAAACCAAAACATAAAAAAAGGATAATGCACTGTGGAATTTGTGGTTCTGATCAGCATAACCGTAGGTACCACCAGAAGAAGAATCAAACACAGGTTGTTAATCGGTTTTTTCTCATTTTATTTCTCAAGATGAGTCTCTTGTTCTCATTTTTTGAAATTTGCGGTTTTTCAGGCTTCTCAGGGTGGTGGAGGAGAAGTTGTTCAAGGTGGTGGACTTTCTCAAGATGGTGGTGGACTTTCTCAATCTGGTGGAGGAGAAGTTGTTCAGGGTGGTGGAGGACTATCTCAAGGTGGTGGAGGACTTTCACAAGCCTGAATATTGAAGATTATGGTAGTAGGGGTCTGTTTTTTGGTTTAAGAGACTAGTTGGATCTGTATTTTGGTCGAATAGACTAGTAGGGTTATGTTTTTGGTCTGTGATCATGTTGAGAACATGATTTCAAAACGTTATCATTCTGCTTGTTTTCAGAACATGTGTTCATCATGTTCTGCCTTTTATGAAATGTGGAATGTCTTATCTTATTAAATGCAATAGCAACACCAACAGGAGTTCACACTCAACACCAAAACAAACAAGAGCATAAAGCAGAGCATACAACCGAACAACAATAGATTACAACCGAACAATAGTTTACAATAGCTCATCATACAAGCTTAAACAGAGCAAACAAGATCATAAAACCGAAAACACATACAATTATACTCTTATTCATCCTACATTGCAATTCAGCTTTTGCTTCCAACAAAACTTCTTCAACCCTCTCACAAAGCTCTTTTTCGAACTCCATTTGCATCTTCTCAAATTTCAGCTTCTGTTCTTGCAATGTCTCTATTGTACGCTCTTTCATCTCTTCTTTTACTCTCTCAAATTGAACACCCAATGTTGCTACCTCGTCCAACAATGCCTCATCGACCCACTTAAAGATGTGGTTATCGTTCACAAGCTAACATTATATCATAGAATACAATGAAAATTGATGAGAAGGATTAGGCTCGGATTTGGATTAGGTCGATGTCTACATCAAACAAAGCATAACATAGTACCTTCTTTGCTGCTGCTTCTCGACATCGAAAGTATCTCCGAGAAGGATTAGGCTCGGATTTGGAATTCTTTGCCACGATGTGTTCCCCACACCAGCATCTCTTAGGCACGCCAACGACGAATCCTCTTTGTCGAACATTTGATGAACCACTCGAACCTCCAGAAACGGTACTCATGGTTGCAAAGATCGATTTAAGAATTTTATGCTTTTAGGGTTTGAGGATTTGGGGATTTTAATGGAGTTATAGATGTGTTATAGATGTATCGTCTCGGGTCGGATTATTAACATCAGTCAGGTTTTATTTTTGGTTTTCTATTTGGTATGAACGGTATCGTATCGGTTCACTCTTTAAACCGATAACATCCCGATATATGGGTATATAGATTGAGAAGAATTTCATGAGAGCCATCTGGGACGGCGGTAAAGATCGGGCTCCATCTGGTACGATATCATAGTTCTCATGGGGAACCAGGACGTTTTCCCGAAAAGATACGTAACCTTGTTTCGTGTAATTGGATATAGGCAGACGAGATGGTGACATGGCATTGTCATGTTCCATAGATGAGTTGTTTCTTTTCTTTTTACAATTTATTATTTCTTTGAAAAAAATACACAATAAATTAATATAAAATGATATTTTAATGAAATAAAACCCTTATATCGACGTGAAAGATAGCAAAAAAAAAAAAAAAACCCTCATTTCAAGGATAGGAGAGCTTCTTCACTTTCTCTCTCTTTGTTTCTCCAACAGTTCTCTCTCTCTCTACAAAGCTAAAAAAGAAAAATAAAGTCCTCCCCTTTCTCTCTCCCCCCCCCTTTCGTCTTAGGGTTTCTGGAAAAATCGCAGTCAAATTCTACTCATCTCCCGACGAATCGATCCTCGAAACTCATCTAATCTTCTTATCCATAACCTTATCAATCTCCCGATATAGTTTTTTCCCGTTGCCGCTTAAGATCGAGCTCGAATCTCGTATCCACCCCCTTTTTCTTTTTTTCCCCTAATTTCTGGTCGGATTTTTATCCAGGTGCGTGCTTCCGACATGAATCTTTCGATTTAAGGTTTCCGCTTAGGTTTGATCTTTGTTTGGTCTGAGATTTGTTGTGTCTGACTTAAGAGAGCTGACTTCGTGTCTCTTTTTTTTTTAATAAGCTTCACTGTTCATTTATACGTCTCGCGTCTTCTGAAACTCGCTGTTCTTACCCCCTTTTTTCTTTTTTTTTTTTCTTTCACGGACTATTCACGTGCCGATAGATCTGGCCCGTATTAATTGGGTTGGGTCTTTGGTTTACTCTTTTGTTAATCAATCACATGCCGTTAATTTTAAGTGTTTTTATTATCTGTTAATTTCGTTCCTAATTTTCGATTTTAAACCCTAAATTACGCTGATTAATAATAATTTCACCTTTCTTTGGTTTTGTTTTTTCCGAGATTACACTGAATCGGGTCTGATCTTCTTTAATTTTTTTTTTTTGGTTGGCTGTAGATAAAAGGTGAAAGCTTTGGTTTTTTTTCTTCTTCCGGGTTGTCTGAAAAAACCCTAAATTTAGGTCGTGTTTAGATTTAGGTTTACATGTTACGATTAATTTTTGTTTTACTAATTAATGAAATGGGATGCTAGTAACGAATCTCGTTCTTGATTTTATGTCGAGACCTTTAGGGTTTTAAAATTTGTTTCTTTGCCGTGACATTGTGGATTTTGATGTTGCTTATGAATGTTATTTTATGTGGGATATTCTTGGAATATGCTTGAACACTATGTCATCGATCAGTTATCTTTATTGCTTGTTTATAATCAGAGTTATAAGTGTCGTACATTTGGAAAGTTAAAGATTTATGTCTTGATATGCAACAACATTGTGATTATCAACCACAGTTATACTGTGTAATATATGTTTCGTGATGCTAAGAAATGTTATTGTGTGTTGCTTTTGTAGCTCTAGTTGCGGAGAGAGAGTAAAGGTACATGGAAGTTAATCATCACTGAGGCTTATAATTATCTTCAAGCAAATCAATGGGATCCTCCATTAAGATCAATTCAATATCCATAGATCTTGCAGGTGCTGCCAACGAGATTGATATGGTGAAATGTGATCATTTCTCAATACGGTGAGCATAATATGTTAACCTTATGCATCAGTTTGTATGTGTGTTAAGTTCTATATGATGTTCGCTTCCAAGTGCAGATATATAGTAGCAAGTTACAAGTTTAAATGACACGAATATATATTGAGTTTTTGTTCTTCTTAATTAATGCAGTGCATTCGTAGCTGAAACCCGTGAGAGAGACCATAGAAAATGTTGGCCGTTTTCAGAAGAGAGCATTAGTTTGGTGGACCAACAAAACTATGCTCTTCCTTCTTTATCTGTGCCAAAGTTTAGATGGTGGCATTGTATGAGCTGTATCAAAGATATAGATGCTGATGGAACAAAAGATACTACTGGACCTAATGGTATATAAATCACATTTCCAATATTGTTTTTATGTTTCTATAGACATTATAACTTGTCTACTTGAACTTATGCTTCTGAGTTGGTTCCAGATTGTGGACTGCATTCAAACTCAAGAACTATTGGAAACTCTTCGGTTATTCCAAGTAAAAGCAAGTTGAATTCGTTAACTATCATTGATCAAGAGAAAGAAAGGAAAACTGATATTGCAGGTATGCATTTGCTGGTGTATAGTTTCATATTTCATAGCAACCTGAATTAATCATTTTGTCTTATCATTTATTTCAGGTAATGCTGTTGAGGAGAATTTGGATGTAAACTGTGAAAGAATTCAGAAGGATGATCAGACAGGTATAGTTTTCTCTGCTCTAGCCACACTTACAAGTGTGCACATAAAACGGAGTGCTAATTTCTAAAATCTCAACAACTGCAGCTACTACGTTTCTCAAGAAAGGTCGTGGTCGACCAACGAATGCTTCCATTGTTAGGAGCAAGAGTAGAAAGCTCGCGAGTCCAGAGCAGGTAGGTAACAAGAGATCTAAAGAAAAGGTTAACAAACAAGATGTGGATCATCAGGCTGTGACAACTTTCGGATCATCTGAAATTGCTGGTGTGGTTGAAGATACACCTCCTAAGGCAACCAAGAATCATAAAGGTATCCGTGGTGGACTGTTGGAATGCGATAATGGGTCATCAGAGAGTATAAATCTTGCTATGAGTGGGCTGCAGCGTAGGAAATCTCGCAAGGTTCGTCTACTCAGTGAGTTGCTTGGTAATACCAAAACCAGTGGTGGTGGTAGTAGTAATATCAGAAAAGAACAGTCTGCTTTCAAAAAGGAATCGGTTAGAGGTAGAAAAAGAAAGTCGTTACCTGAAAACAATTACGTCAGCCGGATATTAAGTACAAACGGCGCCACCTCTGAGAATGCCTCCAAAAGTTGTGACTCTGATCAAGGTAAAAGTGAATCAACTGATAGTGGGTTTGAGAGAACTCCAATTAAGGGTAAGCAGAGAAACAGAAGATTTCAGGTTGTTGACGAGTTTGTACCGCCACTTCCTTGTGAAACTGCACAAGAGGGTGTTAAGGAGCATGAAGCAGATCCCAGTAAGAGATCAACTCCTGTCCATTCTTTATTCACTGGAAAAGATTCGGTTCCTTGTCCTCCAGGTACTCAGAGAACAGAGAAGAAGCTCAGTTTAGCCAAGAAGAAAACAAAGAAGCACGTAACAGATAATGGCAAGAGCACCCTCATCAGTTTTAATACCGGCATTGATGGAAATCAGGTTATATCACAAACTGGTCCTTCAGTAAACATAGTTTCCCACACTCGAGATTTATTGAATGAGAAGAGTTTATTTGACAACCGTTTGGCTTCAGAAGGGTATTTCAGAAAATATATCCCTCAGCCTAATGATAAGCCGGTCACTTCTTTGCATTTGCAAGACAATGATCATGTCAGGTTAAGAGATGCGGAACCAAACTGTCTTCGAGACTTTAGTTCCTCTTCTAAATCCAGCACAGGTGGATGGTTGAGAACTGGAGCAGATGTTGTTGACTTCAGAAGCAACAACAACAACAATACAAATAGACCGTCTTTCTCGAACTTTAAGTTAAGATACGCCCCTTCTTCTACTGAAGTTGCGGATGTTTCCCGTGTGCTGCAAAAGGTACAAGCTTTTCATCTATTGTTATTTATGTAAAGCTCTGTATTACAGTTTGTGATCAGTCAGTTTCTTGAATCGCCATGCTTTGTCATTCTGTTTTCCAACTTGCACCTATTGTTGTTTATTCCAAACTGGTGTGCTTCAGTGATTGGGTCAGGATAATAACGGGATTGATTTACTTGGCAGGATGCTTCTGGTGCAGACAGAAAGGGGAAGACTGTTATGGTCCAAGAACATGATGGAGCACCCAGAAGCCAAAGCCACGATAGAAAGGAGACTACGACTGAAGAGCAAAACGATGATATTCCCATGGAGATAGTAGAGCTCATGGCCAAAAACCAGTACGAGAGGTGTCTTCCGGATAAAGAAGAAGACGTTAGCAACAAACAGCCATCACAAGAAACGGCACACAAATCCAAGAATGCTCTGCTGATTGATCTGAACGAAACCTATGATAACGGGATCTCACTTGAGGACAACAACAACACATCAAGACCACCAAAACCGTGTGGTAGCAGTGCAAGGAGGGAAGAACACTTTCCTATGGGAAAACAGCAGCAGAACTCTCATGACTTTTTCCCAATAAGTCAGCCTTATGTGCCTTCTCCGTTTGGGATCTTTCCTCCCACCCAAGAAAACCGAGCCAGCTCCATCCGGTTCTCTGGTCACAACTGTCAGTGGCTTGGGAATTCGCCAACTGTGGCTACTCAGAACCCTTCTCCATCTTCATTTCGGGTATTACGTGCTTGTGATACGTGCCAGAGTGTTCCTAATTCTCATCCAATATGGCCATCTTCCATGATACCACCACAGAGTCATCATAAGCCAGTTTCTTTCAATATAGATCAGTCAGCAAAGCCGGGTATGCTTTCACAAACAGCCAACAATGAAAACACATGGAACCTCAACTTTGTTGCTGCCAACGGGAAGCAAAAATGTGGGACTAATTCAGAACTCTCATTTGGCTGTAAACATGCTGCTGGGCTTAGTAGTAGTAGTAGTAGGCCAATAGATACCTTTTCTAGTGAGAGCTCTATACCGGCATTGCATCTACTCAGCCTTATGAATCCTCGGCTGAGGTCAACCACTCCCGCTGACCAACACGGAAACACTAAATTTACTAAACGACATTTTCCGCCAGTCAACAACCAGTCCAAGGAGTTTATAGAGCTTCAAACAGGGGACTCTAGTAAAACAACCTACTCAACTAAGCAGTTGCCTTTTGATTTTTACAACAAGAGATTCGCACAAGACTCCTCTTCCAGAAAGAGTTTCCCCATCATACCACCTCTTGGTACGTCTTCATTTTCTTTTCAAAATGCTCAAGCTTCATGGAGTCCTCATCATCAAGAGAAGAAAGCCAAGGGAAAAGACACGTTTGCTGCTCCGGTCTACAATAATACTAATGAAAAGGCGGCGTTTGCGAGCAGCAACGACCAAGCGAAATTCCAGCTTCTAGGGGCATCGAACTCCATGATGCTCCCTTTGAAATTTCACATGACGGATAAAGAAAAGAAACAAAAGAGAAAAGCAGAGAGCTGCAATAATGCCTCTGCGTGGCCACTCAAGAATTCTGGACCCATTGTGTGCAGCGTCAATAGAAACCCTGCTGATTTCACCATTCCTGAACCTGGTAATGTTTACATGTTAACGGCTCAGAATCTTAAGATCCGAAAACGCACAACCTTCAAGAAGAAACCAAGCTTGTGTAAGCAGGATGCAATGAAGCACACCAATAAGCCTGTTTGTCCACCTACAGAAAATGCTTAAAGAGATATACGGCATGGGAGAGATTTGTTCAGGTAACTTGTTAATTATTTAGTGTTCGAATTTTCTTGAAATCATTGACTTGAGAAAACTAGCTTCATTGAATTTTAGTGCTGGAAACAGGTGGTAATACTATCACCTTACTTAGCGTTTCTTTCGTAGTTCCATTAGTCAGAACTTAAGGACTGGTTTATGTTTAGTTAGGTAATTAGAACAGAGTTGAATCAATCTCTTCATCATCATATTTTATTTTGTCTCCGTTTCTAACAAAATAGGTTTCTTTCTACTCAATGTGAAACAGACACTGAGGCATAGCGATTGACAAAGAAAGAGGGATACAAAGAGAAAGAGAGAGAGCATTCGTATTGAAATCAAGGATAATAAGTCAGACAGGAAACAGTAAACTGCAAATCTTCCTCCTGTTCGTCAAACTCGTTTCTTATGTTTTGTTCAAGCATACAGTACTTGGGTAAACTCAGCGTGTGTATATATTTAAATTACTGTACTACCCCCTGAACAGGCCTTGTGTTATTTTTTTTTTTGGGGATACCAGATACCTTTTTGGTTCGTTATATAAAATTATGTAGTCTTTATTTAAACCAGTGTGTTATTCGTTGTGTTGAGATGCTATCAGACAAAGCAACTTCTCCAAACTCAAAAGGAAAACCTAAGAGAAACCCTCTTCAACTGTTCATTTCTCTTTTTTAAAAAATTAACTTTAAGATTCTGTAAATTAATTCTCCAATTTGAAAAAATAAAAAGAAATCTGCAGAACAACTTTCTTGACAATATAAAAGCTAAGAGGAAATGTTTATTGTTACTTTTCAACTTTTTAATATATTTTAAGAATGTTGATTCCGTTACAACTCTGAGTTTGCATTTAGCTGACTTGCGACCGGAGTAGAGGATAACGTTATCATAGAAGAAAGGAATAATGTGAGCGTGAGCGGATGCAGGTTCAAAGATTGAAAGATTGGATAGACTACACAAGGTCAATGTTTGAGTGTAGTAGGATGTTGAATAAGTGGACCTCCATAGGAAGTGTCTCAACTCAAGGGGAGTTAGGTAGTTGAGCTCAACCCTCAAACAAGGTTGCACGTCCATTTTGTTAGGACGTGTAAATATATGAAAAACGAGGCATTCAATGCCTTGGGCCGATAATATCTCAAAAACGGGGTGGAGATTATTGTGTTCACCAATATTTTCGAAATCTTTGATTGTTTTTTGAAACTGGTTTTGAACGAAGTGACAGAGAAATATAAGTCATTTCTCATTTTCGACGTGGGATTAGTAAAATGGCTACTTTAAATGATGATTTATTCGTTCATTCATTTATGATTGAATCCCATTATATTCTTTAGATCAGTCATAATGTCAAATATTGCATGCGGTTACTAGGCTTTGATACCACGTTAATTGGTAAAACTAATTTTTTTTTGTCGATAAATTGGTAAAACTAATTAAATCGACGGGTTTGAAAGTGTCTTGTTTACATATCGATTAACATGAGAATACTGAGAACTTTTTCCATTATATACAAGATTATAAAGACCCTTCCTATCCAATCGGGTAAACGTAGGGATCCAGCAGCGGAAGCAACATGATTTTTTTGATCGGACAACGCCACAACGGCTTGAAACGTGTCATAATCTACGGATAATTTCTTTTTTTCTAAGATCCGCTTGCAAATACTTTTGAAAGAGTCAAATATGTCCGGACAAATAGCGCATATATAATATATCCCAAAAAATAAGGATATCCAAGATCCTAGTAAAACATTTATATTCCTTTGGATACACTCATGAGTATATGAAGAACAATTTATTCTGTCTCTTCATCATTTTGTCATCGGATGATATAATTTAAAACATAAAAACTCAAGCTAATTACGTCATTAGAACTTGCGCTGGAGAGTATCTGCAAACCCTAGCTTGTGTGTAAACAAGACCTTGTCTACAAAAGTAACCTTTGGAAGGGATACAATGTCTGTCTTCTGAACACACACAATTCCCTTCAAGGGCACATCCATCGTACTTGGGACCTTCTCTACCAAACAGAATCTCATCAGACCATTCACTTGAAAACATCTTCGTAGGATCTAACTTGTTCTTCACTTCCAAGAATTTGTCAAAGTTAGGTCCACACTTTTGCTTCACGCCAAAGAAACCCACTTTCCTATTCTTTCCCCAATGAGGCTTCGCCCCGTGTTTGACAAACGCCATCTGCTCCATCTCCTCCATCATATCTTCGTTCAACCTCGGGGTTAACTCATCATCCGCTCGGTAATAGTTAAAGTCAACAACCACAGAATCCTCTGTCTGGCCAAGATAAGCATTTGAGCCCTTGATGAAACGTATGAGGATACCGTTATAGATATCAATCCCGCATAGTCTTTCTGGTTCCAAGTCTCGTAGCTTCTTCACGTCGAGGAGAAAGCCTCTAAACCTAGCAACCGTAAATATAGCCGTCGTTTCATAGAAGGAAAGACCGTTATACCTCGGGTCCCATGCACAAGCGACGTCAATTCTAATCGAAGATGAGTAGAGGCAAGACCCGGAAGTCTGAATCTTGCCTTGTCTCCCGATAACCGGATACCCGGTAAAGAGTAACCCATTGTTCTTAAGACCATTCCCGGTTAGTTTCTTGTAGGCCAAAGTCGTATCCGCCGTGGTGCATTTTCCTTTCTCGTTCTTGCTAGATTCAAGCGCCTTCTCTACAACATTTTCAAATCCAAAATTTAGATTCTTAAACATCTAATAAAACCAAACTAAACCGGGAATGGTAGGAGTCGTCTACTAACCTAATGCTCGAACCCCTTTAGATATTAAGATAGGATTAGACTGAAAACCAGTGAAATCGTTGACTCCGTTGCCGGAGACGTTGGCCGGTGATCGGATATCGTAACGGTAAACCGCAGTTTTCCTAGAAGGATACCAAGTTATGTCTCCGAATTCGAATTTTTTGCCATGCTCCATAAAAATGTCTTCGAGTGCTACGTCAGATGTGAAATTATACGTCATACTTCTCTTGAATGCTTTCTCTATCGAAAGCTTAACCTACAAAATATTAAATATACAAAACAAAACGAAATAAAAAAACAATTATAAAGAGAAAAGTTAACGGCGTTAAGTTATACCTTAGAGATGACTCCTAAAACTCCCAATGATACTTTAACGGCGTCAAGAAGCTTATCATCTCTACCTTCCTCGAGTTTGACAACCTTGGCGAAACCTTCAGATGAATTCGCCGGAACCACAAGGCTGATTCCGACAACATGGTCATGAACCGAACCGCCTCGTCCAGACCACGAGCTTCCGTGAGATCCAGTACTAATGAGCCCACCAATACTAACTCCTTCCCAATACGGCGACGTTCCAATGCTAAACCCAGCTCCTTCAACTTTATCGATCAGCTCTCTCAACGAAACACCAGAATCAGCCGTAACCGTTAACCGGTCCGGTTCAATCTCGATAACCGAATTATACTTCGACGTACTGATTAGCATTGCGTCTGAACCGGAAGGACAAGCGAGTTTGGGTATGGTGTGAGAGAATCTGGTGACGGTTTTGACTTTGAGATGGTGCTCGGCCGCGTAAGCCACGGCTTTACGAAGCTCATCCTCCGTCGTTGGATACGTGACGTTAGCCGCGCGGCATGTTTTGCGGTCGGGCCACGTGCCGTACGCGTTAAAGACGGTGCAACCGGTTTGGTCGCATCGGACCGGTGGTTGTGGTGGTACGGATTGAACGGTCCATATAGTGAAGAAGAAGAAGAAGAAGAAAGATAGAAATGAAAAATAAAGAAGGGTATGAGAACAATAACGCATCATGATTTATGTTTTATCTCTTGGATCTCTCTGGTTTTGGTTTTGGTTTTGGTTTATGCTTTACTTATGTATAAATGAGATTTTTATTGAAGATTGAAAACATTGCTTTGAAGCAAATAAATAATATTGCCGGATCTTTATTGTATATATTGAGTTTGATCATCTTCTGAATTTAGTGTGACATATCATTTATTTTTAAGTAGCAGCTGATTTATTCGAAGATGGTAAAGAATTAAAAATTTAGTATAATCTAGATCTGGTCAAAACCTTTTTTTTTTTTTTCAAAGATCTGGTCAAAACCTAAAGTGATAGAAAATATTGTAGGTTTAAATATGAAACAGAAATTCCCACTAAGTATATCATCATCATTCATATTAAGAAAAAATATATGCAATGGAACTAAAATAGTGAAAAGGTGGAAATTGACAAAATAATTGATCTGACAAAAAAGTACAAAAGGAAAAGCGTGTTGTGTTTGGTTTTAAAGCGGTGATAAAATGATTGATGCTTATAACTGATTTGTTTAACAATAGTTGATACTAATTGAAAGAAAATTATACTATGTATGTACGTATATCTATATATATACTCCAACATTGATTATATAGATAATTAATGAATAGTAAAAATGCTTAATATCAGCTGAATAAATTTGGTGAATTTTAGTTTACATATCAATATATATATATATATAGTATCAAAAAAATTGATGTGTACGTAAATGATATAATATAATTTCAAAACTAAGATAGTTTAAGCATTTGAGTAAGGGTTATTAATCATGATTACTTTTCCTTGACATTGGTGATTAGTTATTCAGTAAGTGGTTGAAGTTATATAAGTATAAGATTAATCTAATACTATATTTTTAGTGTTGGTTATGGTTGAAGTTATATATAATTAAGATTAATCTAATACTATATTTTTAGTTGGTTAAGGATTCGACAATGGGCACAATACCATTATTATCATGGAGTAAGCGGCAAATAAACTCTCTAAGGTCATTGGTTCCCCTGGCCAACCGATACTTATAACAAAGATGTTCTCGTGGAAACAAAACCATCATGCCAATTGCCAATCCAGTCCAGCTTTTGTAGGACCGATTATAAAGTTTTGAAAAAAGTTGGTCAGTACTTGGCCGGGCTCATCATATAGATTAAAAACCCTATTTAATTTAACGGTTAGTTGTGAACTACTGATCTGCACAGCCAAAGTATATGACGGATCTAAAAGTTATAATCAAATTTGAGTTTTGTCTCAAAAACGTAGCAAGTCGGATTTTTAATCTAATTGAATTAACTTTCAAATTAGGAATTTCTTTTTCCTTTCTTTCTTTATGCAGTATGTTTTTTATTTTGGAGTTTATTATAATCTCAGACCAATGTTTTTGTTAAGTTTGAGAAATATTTGTTTGGTAATAAAATTACGTATATAAGAAAAGCGAACATATAGTTTTAAAATAAACTTTCATAGTTTCATATATAAATATTCAATAATTGGGGCCGGAGTTTGAGTCATGCAACATACATGAATTAGTTATGTTTAGATAATCCAAGAATCATACGTCGTTTGGAATAAAGTCGTACGTAAGTACGTACTACATTTTCGTAAGAAGTATACTTAGGATATATGTGATGATTTTTAATTCCTTGTGTTTACTGGTTACTGGTAAATCTCGTTACTAGCTCGTTGAACGATGCTAGTGAATCATTAACTTATCTGTTTTCTGTTGAGTGATACTATATCCTTCTTAATTATTCTATTTAAAGACTATATATATATATATATATATATGTTTTTGAACCAAAAAAAGAAAGAAAGACCGTTGTGTTATAGCCAATCGTGAGGTCAGTATATATATGGTTATGGTATATGTAGACTACAGTAGCACCTTTTTGATCAGTATATATAGAGTATAGAGCACCATATTATGGTTTGGATTGGTTCGGCTGATTTCGTTTGTGAGTTTGTCTTAATTGTACGATTAGGGCCATTAGGCTTAAGTAATAGTAGTATTTGTTTGGTCATTAATTAATACTGATCATGCTTCTAGATAAGATCATGATTATTTTTTCATGCTTAAAAGACATTTTTGAAAAAAAAACCTAGATCATTATGTTGTTTAATTTATATACTATGGCGCGTGGTTGATTAATTTGTTAATTATAACATGTATTAATTATGTTTATGTACCAATGCTTGAACAAGTTCAAACAATATTGGTATATGTCAGCTCAGCTGGTGTTATTTCTTATTGAACAATATGTTCGTTTATAGCAACCGGTCTTAATAATATTCAGACCACAAATTAGATATAGTTCATATTATAAGCATTTAACATTTTGATTTATTGATTTTTGAGTAGTTCGACTTGCAATATATATACAGGCATTACATATAAGAAATCGATAAACTTCTAGTATAGTGCATGTTAGTATCAGAGTTGCTATGAAATGACATCATCACAATGTTCCGGTGTCGATGGAGGTGCCTGATCTCAACTGTAAATTGAGACCACCTCACATGTTAATGCAAATAGTTAAGTTGGAAAGACCAATACATGAACATGCAAGAACACATGAGTTTTCGTATTTCTACTAAAATATATTATTATAGGATTGATATCAAAACACTACAAGAAAACACAGATTTTCCGACTACGATCGGCGACTATATTCATAGTCGTTAAATTTAGCGACTACATACCCACTAATTCGCGACTGCTTTATGACTATTAGCGACTAAATAGTGACAAAAAACAACGAAATGAGAATAATCGTTAATTTGGCGACTATTTTGCGACTATTTCGGCGTGTCGCAAATTGCTGTCGCAAAATAGTCGCTAAATTAGCGACTAAATGATAGTTGCTTGAGTAGTAGGAAATTTGGCGACTATTTTGCGACATTTCCGGCGGGTCGCAAAATTTAGTCGCTAAATAGTCGCTTAACACGTGTATATAAACACGTTTTTAGCATTCGAAGTAGGTGTACTTGTATTTGGTGACTACGTAGTATAGTCACTTTTTAGTCGCTAAATATGTCTATATAAACTGAGCTCACCAATCGTTTTTCTCACTCACAGAAACACAAAGCAACACAAAAAAAAAGAGATCATATATAGAGATTTGCAAAGACTCGTTTTTGCAAATATAGAGATTTATAATAATGTCAGGAAGTTACAATTATAGTAATTTCCGAGAGTGGATGTACAAGAGGATCGATGAGGTGACGGGAAATTTTACAGAAGAGTTCAGAGCCGGGATGGAGCAGTTCATACAATTTGCAAATAGCCAGCCTTTTCCACAAGAAAACGGGGGTAAGTTTTTTTGCCCTTGTAGTAGGTGCAAAAACGGGAAGCGTTTTCTAGGGACTAGAATTTGGAATCATCTTTTTAGTTATGGGTTTATGCCAGATTATTATGTTTGGTATAAGCATGGGGAAGAAATTAATATGGATATAGGAACGAGTACTGTTGATCCGACATTTATTAGTGGGAGTGAGGAAGTGGGTAATGTAGTAGAAGATAGATATGTGGATATGGTGAATGATGCATTTCCTTCTAATGTGGGTTATGATGATAACTATCAATGGGATGAGGGTTATCAGAGTGTAGAAGAACCAGTACTTAACCATTCAAAAAAATTCTATGACTTGTTAGAAAGTGCAAAAAATCCAATATATGATGGTTGTCGTGAAGGTCAGTCACAATTATCTTTAGCTGCTAGAGTTATGCAAAATAAGGCAGATTATAATATGAGTGAAAAGTTAGTGGATTCAGTATGAGAAATGTTGAGTGATTATTTACCAGAGGGAAACCAGGCTACGGGTTCTCATTACGAGACAGAGAAATTGATGCGCAATTTAGGACTCCCATATCATACAATTGATGTTTGTATAAACAATTGTATGTTATTCTGGAAAGATGCCAAAAAGGAAGAAAAATGTTTGTTTTGTGATGCACCAAGATGGAAGCCTAAGAATGACCGACGCAGAACCAAAGTACCATATAGTCGTATGTGGTACTTACCTATTGGTAATAGACTGAAGAGAATGTATCAGAGTCACAAGAATGCAACAGCAATGCGATGGCATGCCGAGCACCAAGCAAAGGTGGGAGAAATGAGTCATCCGTCTGATGCAGCGGAGTGGAAGTATTTTCAAGAACAAAATCCTCAATTTGCTGAAGAACCACGTAACGTGTANTTGCGTATGACATGTTATCTAGATGGACAACACATGGTAAATTGTCTTGTCCAGTTTGCATGGACGATATAAAGTCTTTTTATCTACCGAATGGAAGGAAGACATATTGGTTTGATTGTCATCGGAGATTTCTTCCTCCTGATCATCCTCTGAGGAGGAATAAAAAATATTTCTTGAAGCGAAAAGACGCTACAAGAGAGTATACACCAGAGTCCTTGACTGGTGAGCAAGTTTATTCTGAGCGGTTGAATTGTGTAAATCCTCCAAGAACCAAGGACGTCGGTGGAAATGGTCATGACAGGAAGATGCATGGATATGGAAAGGACCATAACTGGCACAAGGAAAGCATTTTATGGTCGCTACCGTACTGGAAGGACCTTAATCTCCGACATAATATTGATGTGATGCATACAGAGAAGATTTTTTTGGACAACATCATGTACACTCTTATGCGTGTGAAAGGTAAATCAAAAGATTCCGTCATGTCAAGGTTGGATATAGCAAAGTTCTGTTCTCGGCCACACTTACATCTTTATAGTAGGGGTAAAGCACTTTTCCCGCCCTATACATTGACAGACGAAGCCAGAACAAGCTTATTAGAATGTGTGAAATACTCGGTGAAATTCCCAGATGGCTATTCAGCAGACTTAGCTAGTTGTGTTGATATGGAAAATGGAAAGTTTTCAGGCATGAAGAGCCATGACTGCCATGTTTTCATGGAGCGGTTACTTCCATTTATCTTTGCAGAACTCCTTGACCGGAATGTCCACCTTGCGTTATCAGGTATATTAATTAATTATTTAAAGTTCTATATATATATATATGAAGTGAGTAATTGTGATGAAATTTGAATAAATATAATATTGTAGGGGTTGGAGCATTTTTCCGGGACTTTTGCTCGAGAACTTTGCAAACAAGTCGACTTCAAATTCTAAAATAGAACATTGTTTTAATCCTCTACAATTTGGAATAGATATTTCCACCATCCTTTTTTGTTGTGATGGAGCACCTGCCTATACATCTTCCCTACGAAGCTTAATTGGGAGACCCTGTCCAATATAGGTGGATGTATCCTTTTGAAGGTTTTTCAAAAAATTGAAAGAAAAAGCAAAGAACAAAAGATATGCGGCTGGATCAATTGTAGAATCATATATCAATGACGAGATTGCTTATTTCTCTGAGCACTACTTTGCTGCGAATATACGAAAAAAATCAAGGTGAGCGATTAAGAGTAAATATTTTTAATGTGATATTTAATTTAATAGTCCTAATGATTACTTTTTAATTATTTGGTCAGATTAACAAGATTTGATGAAGGTGAAGCGTTGGCATATCATGTCCCTGGAGTACCTTCTATATTTACTCAAGTTGGCCGTCCAAGTGGAGAAATGAATGAAATATGGCTTTCACGTGATGACTATCGTTGCGCACACGCATATGTTTTACGGAATTGTGACTATTTTCAGCCAATTGAGAGGTATATAATTAGTTACATATCACAAATTAGTTACATTTTTAGATATCTAATTCCACTATATTTTCTCATATACATTGGTGATCTTATCTTTCTATATAGTATGTTCGAGGATTATATTTCGGCAAAATATCCAGGACTTACCGAGAAAGAACTCTCCGCGAAAAGAGCTGACGAATATCATTCTTGGGTTAAAGAATATGTATGTTAAACCATTTTTCGTGAAATACATATTGTACTTATTGTTATTATTTAACATAACAAGACTATATATATATGCAGGTTAGTTATTGGAACGCCTCAAATCCATTTCCTACTTGGGTTCAAGAGATTGTGCATGGACCTTTGAACAAGGCTAAAACATGGCCAATGTATTTTACAAGAGGTTATTTGTTTCATACAGAGAACCACGGTGCTGGACGAAAGACATGTAATTATGGGGTCTCTGTTAAAGGTGAAAATTATACGGATGCATCTAACGCTGCAGATTTCTATGGAACAATAACTGATATCATAAAACTTAAGTATGAGGAGATGCTTGGGTTGAAGATCACACTATTTAAGTGCAAGTGGTATGACCCTGTAATTGGTAGAGGCACTCGGAGAAGTAATGGTGGCATTGTAGACGTTCTTTCAACCAGAAAGTACAATAAAAATGAACCATTTATTCTAGGTATGTATATAAACGAATAATTATTTACTGTCATTATCACATTTATATACAATATGTGTAACTTTTACATGTTGATTGCAAAACAGCATCTCAAGCCTCATAGGTTTGTTATATTCAGTACCCATACATAAAGAAACCGAAGCATTTATGGCTCAATGTTCTAAAAGTGAATCCGAGGGAAAACATTGATGGAGAACCAAGTCTTTTGCAAACAGAAAATGATAATGCTGTATTGATGACCACAATTGAAGATGTCATTGTAGACAATTTGGAAAGGAGAGAACCAATAAACATTGACTACGATGTTGCAGACGCGGAACCTGAAGATGAATTTATGTGTAATTTATCGTCTTCGGAAGATGATGAAGAAGACGACGAAGAACCCTGAAGTCACTTTTGGTGCTTTAAGATATGTAAAATAAATTATGTATTTTATTAAAATCTAATGGTTTTATTTACTTTTTAATAAACATTTGGAAGACCTTGTTAATTTCTTTAAGATTATTGTTTTATACAATCAATATAACATTTTATGTGTTTTAAAAAAAATATATATATATATAACATTGGGGTTACTCGAACCCAGATCTGATGATTACAATCAGAGTACATTAACCATCTGAACCAATTTCTCTTTTGTGTATATTGACAAAACGTATCAGTTATATTGTGTAACACTCCTCTTATATTTTGGGCAAAAGAAATTTGGGACAAAATATTTCGATCCGATCCATTAACAAAACACTCGATCCATTAAGAAAATAAAACCTAAATCAATTCCTTCGCTTCCATTAACCCTGATCAATCCTAAATATTTCGATCTCTCCTTCTTCCTCACTTCCGCATCTCCTTCGCTTCCATTAACCCTAATCAATTCGATCTCTCCTTCTTCCTCAATCTAAACCCTAACCTAAACCTAAAACACTCGATCTCTCCTTCTTCCTCACTTCCTCATCTCCTTCTTCCATTAACCCTAAATCTTTCTTCTACAATCTTCTACAATCAATCCTCATCTCACTTCCGCATCTCAATCTCACTTCCTCAGCTCATGTCGAATCCTGCGGTTAAGAAAACATTAAGGAGAAAGGTTGGGTGCAACCTTTCTCAGAGAGTTTCCGCATCTAATCTCACCAACCCTCAGAGAGCCGCACCATCTAATCCATCCGCAGCTGTTCATCTCACCAACTTTCAGAGAGCCGGACCGTCTAACCCATCTGCAGCCGTTAATCAAACCAACCCGCTACCACCGCAGTACAATTTCACCCCGACTGCTCAAATTCCTCAGTCGTTCACGCCGTCGGAGGAAGAACTATTTATGCCCCAACAAGTACAAATACCGCATTTCCGGAACTTCCCACCGCCACAGACCCTTTTCCAGAGCTCCGACAATCGAGTTCCTGATCCGCCTGTTCCGTCGCTTGAGGTTCAGAACTATCCACCGAATCCACCGGAGGATCATACGCTGTCTCCACCGCATCAGTCCCATGGAAGTCTTCCTCAACTCCAGAATGACACGATGCAATCTCTAACCGCCTTCCTCATGATGCCTGGCCGTGAGACGTTTACGACAGTTCTATCTCTTAAACCACTGAAGAACACGACTTGGTATGTTTCGCTTCCTGTTAATTGTGTGGAATTTGATGGTTTGATTAAAACACGACTTGTTTGTTTGATTCAGAGTTTCTATTTGACTCGTTTAATTAAGGCAAAGCTCTAGTTCTCATAGTGTAGTTTGTCCGATACTAAGTATGTTTTGCTCTCTAATATGACAAACAATTAGCATTCGATTATCTAAGTTAGTTTGTTCGATA
This sequence comes from Camelina sativa, assembly GCF_000633955.1. Lineage (NCBI taxonomy): Eukaryota > Viridiplantae > Streptophyta > Magnoliopsida > Brassicales > Brassicaceae > Camelina > Camelina sativa. The sequence continues at coordinate 4,771,473 of NC_025697.1, forward strand.
CTTGGTATGTTTTGCTTTCTAATATGACAAACAATTAGCATTCGATTATCTGAGTTAGTTTGTTTGATATTTGGTATGTTTTGCTTTTTAATATGACAAACAACTAGCATTCGATTATCTGAGTTAGTTTGTTTGATATTTGGTATGTTTTGCTTTCTAATATGACAAACAATTAGCATTCGATTATCTGAGTTAGTTTGTTTGATATTTGGTATGTTTTGCTTTCTAATATGACAAACAATTAGCATTCGATTAACTGAGTTAGTTAAGAACTTTGATTGTCTGAGCTTTCTAACTGATCAAACTAACTACAATTTGTTTACATGTGTGTGTGGAGGTTTGATAGGGACAAAAAAGGCCAACTTGTTTGGAAGATTACCAAGATTTTTATAAACAAATTCGATGGTCCATATTATACTTGGTCTTGTGTGCCTCCCGATAGAAAAGATAGATACTTCATGGAGTTTGTGGTAAGAATAGTACAATGTAACCCGTTTTATACTTTTGTTTATTGTTTGTTTTCACTGATATAATTCCTTCTCTCTTTGTTATGTAGAAAACTCACACCTGGGATCTATTGATAACAGGGACCGTTCAAGCACATTTCAACACCATCTGTAACCGCCGGATAAAGGGCATGGTTAGCGATGCAAGGACGGCCCGAATAAAACCTTCATGGATTGAAGGTGACCTCTGGAAAGTGATGGTTGCTAATTGGGATACTGAAGAACAACAACAAAGGAGTTCCACCTATTCCAAGTGTCGTATGTCTGACCGTAATGGTCTCGGTCCTCACATCCACTTATCAGGCCCTAAGTCATATAGGGAAATCCAAGATGATCTGGTACTAAATCATTTCTATTTTGTTAGTTTCATTTATCAACATTTCTATATTATCTAGTACTAACAATTGTTTAATTTCTAACATTGCAGGAAGAGGAGTTGGGAAGAGAGGTCAGTATGGGTGAAGTTTTTTTCAAAACACATACAAAGCCGGATGGTTCTTATGTTGATGGCAAGGCAGAGAAAATTCATCAAGCTTATCAGCAGAAGTTGCAAGAGAAGATGGCTGAGCTCGAGGCAGATTCAACTATTTCAGATGGTACTTCACACCGTCGGGAGCTCACCACCGATGAATGTACTGCCATCTTTCTTGAGGTAAAGTAGCATTTCTACTCGATCATTCATTTGTTTTGCTCTTTACCTCTTTACTTACTGTTTTTCTTTTTCTAAAAACAGTGCACTGAGAGGGATTCACGTGGAACTCCTTATGGTGTTGGAAGCCTCAAAGATACTCTTGGCAAGGGCAAGGGCAATCAACCATCACAAACGGAAGCCTTTTTCACACTGCAAGAGCAACTGAAGGAAGCCCAACGCCATATTGAAGTTCAGGCTGAAATCCAGGCGACTCTCAACGCTGAAGCTGCTGCTCGAGAAAAAAAGACTGCTCTCCTTGTGGCTGAGCAAAAGCAAGAGTTGACGATGATGGCAAAGTTTATGCGCCACACTAATCCAGCCTACATGGAGTTTATAGCCTCTCAATCAGCTGAGGAGGACAATCTTCCATCATCAACTCCATGATCAACTCCACAACCTTGCATTTTGTTTCTCAACTCATGAACTAAGTTCTTGTATTCAGTTTGTATGTGTTATAAACTTTTTCTTTCTATGCTTTTGGTTTGATCTCTATTTTGAACTTGTGTATGTTAAGGTTTTAATACAATTATGATTATGTTTTTGGAAGGTGTTTTCATTAGATTTTTCATTTACTAGATCAATATTAAAATCAGGATTAAAATCAGGATTACAAAAAAATAAAAACCAGTAAATTTCATTATTTTCTAAAACAAAGTAGTCGCTATATAGTCGTCATTTAGTCTGCAAATTGTCGTTAAATAGAAGGNTCATTTTCTTCATGTCCCATTCTGACTCAGATCCAACCGTCCATATTCCTCCAGTGTCTTCAATAGTTGGGTCCCTTTTCTTCTCCCTCTCGCTGTACACTCTCCTCCTTCAAGCGCCAACGCCACCGCCCTCGCCACCTCTTCCGCCGGCGCCACCGCTATCTCCTCCCCGGAATCATCTCCTCCTTTCCCGTATACCACCGAGAGTATGCTTATTGCGTATTCTCTTCCTCTCCCTGCCAGTCTCGCCATCACCGCCACCATCGCCGGCACCGTCATCGCGTGAGCTCGAACCTCCGCCGCTCCTTCCTTCGTCGTGCACATGAGCTCTAACGCTGCTAAGGCGCGCTCAACCGCTGAGATCTCTAGCCCCGCCGCCGTTTCCACCACCGCTCGAGCGGCTCCAGCCTCGACCGCCACGTGGCGGTTTCCTTCGGCGAGGCAGAGCGCGAGGAGGATCTTGGTGACGTATTTGGCTGTTACGATCTTGTTGTTGCTGCGAAGGCAAGAGACGAGGCCTCGCATGAGACCCGGTGGACAAGTCGGATCAGAAGGCGGGTCGGGTACGACGACCCGTTCGAGTAGCTGTAGAGCGAGGAGCTTGTCGGATTCGGAGACAGATGTGAGGTGAAGCTCTGCGATCTGGAATGTTTCTTGGAGGGTGGTGGTTACCGGAAGAGGCGGCGGTGGAGGTGGCGGAGGAAGAGAAGGAGCGGTGGATGGAGTTTGGTCAAGGTGATGAGGGAAGCGCCATTGAGTGAAGCTTTGAGAAGTGGAAGTTGAGGAAGAGGAAGATGAGGAGGAGGTGGTTGGTGGTTTAC
>NC_025697.1:4774524-4796025 GCF_000633955.1 Camelina sativa
GAATAAAACGACTAATTTCAGACTAAAGTATTGCAAGTTTTATTCATGTAAATACGTCGTAACTTTGTCGCAGATTAGTCGCTAAATTTAGCGACTAATACACGACTAAGGCTGATATAATCGTTAAATTGTCGGCAAATTGTCGTCATATTTGGTTACTAAGTTACGACAATGCAACGACAAAGTAACGACAACGCTATATCGTCGTTAAATAGTCGTTATTTAGCGACTATTTAACGACTATACGAATTAACGACAAAATTTTACCTTTAACAGTAATTGGTTTCTAAATAGTCGTATATGTTCATTTAACTGATTATTTAGCGACTATTTATACAGTCGTTGTTGGCCTGTTAAGTTAGAACTTAGAAGTAAAGTAAAGTAATATGTATAGATGACATGTACCAATTTACTCATTGTCAAATCATTATTATTATGAGTTGAGAACCCACAAAACATGATATCAAAGTTCAATTATTTGATACAAGTAAAATTTTTAGTGTCGGTTTTAGAATGTCATACGGCTTGAAACAGATTTTAAAAAAAAATGACTATTTTGGAGAAAATGTGTCTAGATCCTGTACTTCGAAAGTTACAAATAATTAACCTAAAGTTATATAATATAAAAGGTGTCAAAATTATTCTTTGTGAATTAATTAGTTGAGTTGATTATTAAACTTTAAAAACCTTATACAACTCAACTCAAAAAGTCAAAACCAATCATATAAAAACCACTTCCATCAGACCAAAATCATATATACTTAAATGACATACGTACCGTGAGAAGCTAACCTAGGATTGTATAATTAATGAATCTTGTGCGTTAAAACCAGTTCGTTGTTAATAGTCAAATATGTCTTTCGAGGGTAAAAATTTATTCCCACAGTAAAACCTAATAATTTCAACATAAGTTTATATAAAATCTAATAATTAAAAGGGGACTATATAAATTGTAACATATATTATATACACATAGAGATAGGGGAGAGTAGACAGAGAGCGAAGGCCCACACATCTTTAAACAAAAGAACAACAAGCCCGTGACCCCCAAAAACTAGCTTTCAGATTATTATTATTTTTTTGCACCTGACATATTAAATCTCAACCGTTAGATATCATTTTCTTCATGTCCCATTCTGACTCAGATCCAACCGTCCATATTCCTCCAGTGTCTTCAATAGTTGGGTCCCTTTTCTTCTCCCTCTCGCTGTACACTCTCCTCCTTCAAGCGCCAACGCCACCGCCCTCGCCACCTCTTCCGCCGGCGCCACCGCTATCTCCTCCCCGGAATCATCTCCTCCTTTCCCGTATACCACCGAGAGTATGCTTATTGCGTATTCTCTTCCTCTCCCTGCCAGTCTCGCCATCACCGCCACCATCGCCGGCACCGTCATCGCGTGAGCTCGAACCTCCGCCGCTCCTTCCTTCGTCGTGCACATGAGCTCTAACGCTGCTAAGGCGCGCTCAACCGCTGAGATCTCTAGCCCCGCCGCCGTTTCCACCACCGCTCGAGCGGCTCCAGCCTCGACCGCCACGTGGCGGTTTCCTTCGGCGAGGCAGAGCGCGAGGAGGATCTTGGTGACGTATTTGGCTGTTACGATCTTGTTGTTGCTGCGAAGGCAAGAGACGAGGCCTCGCATGAGACCCGGTGGACAAGTCGGATCAGAAGGCGGGTCGGGTACGACGACCCGTTCGAGTAGCTGCAGAGCTAAGAGCTTGTCGGATTCGGAGACGGATGTGAGGTGAAGCTCTGCGATCTGGAATGTTTCTTGGAGGGTGGTGGTTACCGGAAGAGGCGGCGGTGGAGGAAGAGAAGGAGCGGTGGATGGAGTTTGGTCAAGGTGATGAGGGAAGCGCCATTGAGTGAAGCTTTGAGACGTGGAAGTTGAGGAAGAGGAAGATGAGGAGGAGGTGGTGGTTGGTTTACGGCGAGGCTGCTGCTGGTGAGGAGAGGTTGGACTTAGGACGGACTGTGTGCAACGGCGGAAGAAGCCACAAGAGAAGAGAGGACGCGGCGGCGCGTGGGTTTTCGGTTTTTGGTTTGCTTTCATCATCGCTTACTATAGAGCCTAGAGAGAGAGTTTTCAAGTGAAGTTGGAGTGCAGTGAACTTAGTGAAGTGAAGAGTTCTCTTTTTTAAATAGGAGGAAGAAAATAATTGATTCGCACCAAATTTGTCAGGCGTTACACTTGTATTCTCCCTAAGATTATTTACTCGCACATTAAACCATTTAATAATATTTATTATAATCACATGTGTGTGTATGGCTATGGTCCCATGAGAATTACGAAGTCACGATTTTGACGAGGGTTCAAAAATCTACAGGTTTGTTTCACTGGATTTTAATCATTATCTTGAACAGAGGTTGATTTGGGTCTTGAAAATGGAAATTTAAACAGAGGCTTCTACAAAACTTTTGAATTCAGAAGGTTCAGCGCAACTCTAGAATGTGAGAAAAGGTCACAAAGCAAGAGTCTGCAAAGTACTCATTTTCCAAAGCCTAATAACATCAGGATTTAAGTTAAGCGAGCCAATGGTTTTTTTCTCTACGAGTGCCAAAAATGGTTCGTAAACATTCTACAACTGTGAAAGAAAAAAATAAAAGAAAAAATAAAGAGGAAGGCTTTTTAAACCTTTTAAGGATCCAATCACCTCCATTTCTCGCTTAATTCTTTCTTCTCTGAAAGGGCCCAAGTGATGTAGATGGCTGCAACCAGCGCTACAATCGTTATCAGGAGAAGCGCATAGCTGAAATCGTCGGTCAGCGAGTCGTATGTCTTTGAAGGAGCAAGCCTTGTGTAGAAGAGATCCACTCCATAGGCAAAGACGTGTGTTGTTGACTCTAGCTTGGACGGAGCTGTTACTATGCCTTTTAGACCTTCTACTCTGTGGGAGTGTGTCACGTACGACTGAAATATGACAGGTGCATTAGATAACCAAACCAGGGGGGACTGTCTAGTCATAACAAAAATAAGGATAATGGGTTTTGAATGAACCTGAGGAATGATGGGTAATGAATCCGTGAGAGGGATGATTCCTTCTTCTTTTTCCGCTTGAGACGGGTTAAGTGTCCGGCGTGGATCCACAAATCGTTTATCAAGTGCCAATATCTAATCATATATTGAAACAGTTTTTGAGTATCAGTTTTTCAATCCATGGAGGTATCCATATACGAGAAGGAAATATACAAACCTGATCCCCGATGGTACCAATGAGAAGCTGCTTTGATGTTATACCCTTCGCTGTGGATGTCACCGCAATGGTTTTCACGGACTGAGCAAAGAAGTATGACTGTGACTTTGTAAACACTTCTGGTCTAGAGTATGAAGTGATTGGTGCTGTTAGATTGTGCTTTCCCAGAATTAGTTTCCAGACATTTTTGTTCTCCTGCAAATAAAATTAATAACGTTTCACACAGTGCGAACACTCGATCAACTGAAAAATTGTTTTGAGTGTGAACTATGAAGTCATACCGCCCTAGACTGATCATAGATCTCAACGACCGTAACCTCGTACTTGTGAGCTCGAAGATTGAAATAGTGGTAAACAACCCAATTCTCACTGAACACCTGAAAACAATTTGAAAGATAAGAAAGTTGCATTGAATCTTCGACAAAAAGAAATGAGATGAAATTGCATGAGGACTTACTGCATGAACCGGCCCTTGACAGCCTTGATGTGACAGACGGTGCAATATCCGCCCTGTGATGGTGTCAATAAGGTATACTACAAGTGATGACTCCTCCGGTGTAACTGAGCCAATCTCACCAGCACCTTTTGGTGAAACGGTGGCCACAAATAGTAAGTTTCTTGATACGTATTTATACAACAGGTCTTGATCTGTGTTGACTTTGGCTTGTGTATGAACAACCTGGAATGAAAANAACCAAACCAGGGGGGACTGTCTAGTCATAACAAAAATAAGGATAATGGGTTTTGAATGAACCTGAGGAATGATGGGTAATGAATCCGTGAGAGGGATGATTCCTTCTTCTTTTTCCGCTTGAGACGGGTTAAGTGTCCGGCGTGGATCCACAAATCGTTTATCAAGTGCCAATATCTAATCATATATTGAAACAGTTTTTGAGTATCAGTTTTTCAATCCATGGAGGTATCCATATACGAGAAGGAAATATACAAACCTGATCCCCGATGGTACCAATGAGAAGCTGCTTTGATGTTATACCCTTCGCTGTGGATGTCACCGCAATGGTTTTCACGGACTGAGCAAAGAAGTATGACTGTGACTTTGTAAACACTTCTGGTCTAGAGTATGAAGTGATTGGTGCTGTTAGATTGTGCTTTCCCAGAATTAGTTTCCAGACATTTTTGTTCTCCTGCAAATAAAATTAATAACGTTTCACACAGTGCGAACACTCGATCAACTGAAAAATTGTTTTGAGTGTGAACTATGAAGTCATACCGCCCTAGACTGATCATAGATCTCAACGACCGTAACCTCGTACTTGTGAGCTCGAAGATTGAAATAGTGGTAAACAACCCAATTCTCACTGAACACCTGAAAACAATTTGAAAGATAAGAAAGTTGCATTGAATCTTCGACAAAAAGAAATGAGATGAAATTGCATGAGGACTTACTGCATGAACCGGCCCTTGACAGCCTTGATGTGACAGACGGTGCAATATCCGCCCTGTGATGGTGTCAATAAGGTATACTACAAGTGATGACTCCTCCGGTGTAACTGAGCCAATCTCACCAGCACCTTTTGGTGAAACGGTGGCCACAAACAGTAAGTTTTTAGATACGTATTTATACAACAGGTCTTGATCTGTGTTGACTTTGGCTTGTGTATGAACAACCTGGAATGAAAAATCGTATGCAAGTCAGATTAAAAAATAAATAACCAGTTACTGAGCTTCCATTCTAGAAACACCAACTCTCAAGATGAAACACAGCAATCTTGTGTATATGTTTTGTATTAGAGAAGCGTTGATTTAGAAACCATAATTTATACCTCATTAGGTTTTCGTGTTAGTGTCGAAATAATTTTCTCTGATTCCGAAGGAAACACAACAGTCCAAAGTTCTCTGGTTGTAAAGCAGTACTCATCTGCAGTCTCACCAGAGCAACTGCTCTTCATTACGTGTCCTCTGATAATACCATCATCTGCCCCAACAGTGTACCAATATATATTTTGAAACTCGCGTTGGAAGATGCTGAGAGCCTCTGAAGTTTTCGGATACAAGTGGACGTGGCCAACAGTATCAGCTATTAGATGTAAACGTTGTTCCGTCGAGTCAGTGAATGGAAGAGGCAAAACTTGCACAACAGAGTGACCAATATCTGAAGAGGTAATCTTCTTTCCCGTGTATACATCTACAAATGAAAGTACACCAGGCGCACTTGAATCTGATCCGCACCTGCCAACTACAAGCACAGAAGGATTTTTGTCCATGGCGTGATGATGAGGGACCTGCCATTGGTACAAGCTAATGCCGTTTGGACGTTCACATGCTTGTGATTTTAGCAGCATGGACCAGACAATCCTCCCGTCTCCAGTGTGCAGAGCAAAAAGTTTTCCAGCTCGAGTAAGTGCTAAGATTAGTTTCCGGAAGCCATTATGGTCGCGGGTCAGTTTGTTCTTTCCAGAACTCTTCACCCTCAATTCTTGAATTGCTACCACGTCCTCTGGGCTTGCTAACAACAAGGATCCCTTAAGCTTTAGCACATGCCCCTACCAAAGATTAAGAGAGAGTTAAACTGATTAGGGTGAGAAAAACTACTAAAACACACCAAATACACAACGAAACAATACAACTGTGGGGGAATTAAGAAAACGCAAGCAAGACATTTAAGACCGTTCATACCTTAAGCCACTCAAAGAGAGTGTGCTCCACTTTTGCCACTGATACACCATCCTTTTCTACAGGGAGTTCTGCTGTTGTAACGTCAGTCACTGAAGCCAGGCCTTCTTCTCTACTCCAAACAATCGCCCCTTGTTGCAGTAACAAGAGTGAGTGATCTTCCATCACAATAAGAGCCCTGAATCCATTACTCCTGTCTGTCCTGATATAGTTGTTCATGAAAACTTTATGGACACGCCCCCTATGTTGGTCCATTTGAATGGTCTCTCTGAGCAATACATTATCCAATTCATTGACAAGTTTCACCATGAGGTGAATCTTGCTCCCTTCATGATGAACTGAAGCAAAGGCTTCTTGATCGTCTGCAACTGGAAGTGAATCACTCATGGCTGTTTCATCAGATAATGAGTCTACCACCTCCAACTTTCCTTCGCCACCAACCTTCACAAATATAGTGCGTTTGTTGACTTTTACAGCAAGCATATTGCTAAGAAGAGGTGATAAAATCTCAGCGTTTCCTGAATTCTCAACAAGATCTGAGACAGGGGTCTTCTGGAAGCTAATATCTCCATCTATGAAGCCAATAGTAACCAAAATTGACTTCTTCGAATCAAGAACAACAACTTTATCGCTTGAAACTGATGAAATTTCGCCAGAGAATCCACCAGGGAAAACCATACTTTTTTGTGCCACTACCTCTCCAATTTTGGAATCAATCTGATAAACAACAGCCTCAGATAAATTAACGAATCCCAGCACATAAATTACAGTACTTCCAAGAGGTTGAAGAACCCGCTGAACTTCAAACCTGCAGGAGGCACCATAAAACACATAGAAAATATTACTAAACACCAAAAAACATTATAATATGCAGACAATGTCTGCACTCAAAGCAACCTCATTTAAATATACAGTGACGGTTGTCATACCCTTCCGCTGTGAAATCCTTTTCCCACAGGACCTCACCATCTATAGCAGAAACAGCATGAAGGTACCCACCACCGAAAACAGTAATAGGGTAGTCCTTGTCAACCTTCAAATTTATCTGCAAGATATCTCTAGTTCATTAATAAGCAACCACGGAAATGATAACGCAACTAAGAATTCATCAGATAATATCATTCTTTGATGGCCTATAAATCAAAGTTGTTGTTTTCTTATAAAAAGAAAAGGACAGTAAAAGTTGTCCTCCTTTTTAAAGAAACTAGCAGAACTCCTACGCTTGTATTAATATTATTACTTACCGGCACCGATAACAGTGACTTTGAATGATGTGCACTACTCAAGGCTGTTTCCCACACCATTTGGCCATCAGGAAGGTTCCAGGCTCTTAGAGTACTCCCTTCTGATGAAAGAGTAATAACATCTGAAACAAATTGAAGCCAAGAAAATAGAGTTCAAGATTCTAGTTTATTACTGTTGCAGGAGAAAGCAAATATTATGTTTGGTCCACCCAAGCATAGTTGATCCACATGTATGAAAGATAATTCTTACATTTTCCCAAGGCAATACCAACCCCATCGATAGCGTCCTTTGTCCCGAGAACATGCCTCCAAACTGTAACAAATCAGAAAACAAAGTTAGAAACAAGGAAAAAAAAAAGAACACAGAGATATGAACATGAATATACTACTTACATATCTCCCCATGTCTGAGATCAAGTGACGCAACAACATTCTCCTCGGTAGAGACGATAACACGCTTCCTCCCAGTCTTTTGAGTGTGGAATACTGCATGCTTCACTTTCCCGATGTAACGTTGGTGCCTACAACAATACAACAGTAACTCTCTATCAATTGAAAACACTTCTATGTAGTAATATATAAGCAGCTTAACTCGATCGCATCTCAAATTCACTAGTGTTGGAACCGGATCCTTCCATGAATCAGACTACAAACACAATTCTCTAGTTAATGAGATCTAAAAAAAACACTAAATTACATATTCGAAATACACTGCGGATTGGATTTAATCAGATTGGCGAAAAGCTCTACTTAGACATCTTAAATCGACTAATTCAGTAAGTAAAAACTTCGAAACTATTCTGCTCCAGAGAAACAAATAGAGAGAGACTGAAGAAGAGAGGAGTTTTTACCAATCGGCGAGGCCGGCTTGATCTTCATAAAGGGAGAAAGATACAATTGCAGATGATAAGAAGAGGAGAAGGAGAAGAAAAACCCTAATCGCCATAGCTTTGACGATTGCTGACTAAATTATCCTCAGGCCTCAGCAGATCTGGGCAGATATGAAAGAGAGTTTTTTTGGTCTGGATGATTAAATCGTGGGAGGCTTTAACCGAAGCCAAACAAGAAGGTCTTCTTCTTCTTCTACAGAACTAAGCGAATATTTATTTTTTTTATTTTTTATTTTTATTTTATTTTGTTGCTCTCACCTAGCCAATACTTTAAATCCACGTATGCCATGCAACATTTATCACAATAATAATTAAAAAAAAAACAATTACAACTATTGTTAAACAATTACACCTATTACTTACAAACCATATAAACAAATTTGTTAAATTTCTGAAGGAAATACATCACAATTTTTAAAAAATGTTTTTTTACTACATTCTACACAGATATGTTCGTGTCGTGTACTTGCGTATAGTTATAGTACTGTTGACTTTAAGAATTTATTAGTTCCGAATGGTTTGGTTAGCTGTAAGAACTACGGAGCGTGCTGGAAATAAATGGCATTAACCCATTCAGAACCTTGGAATATCACCATTCAATTTGTTTGATTACTTCTTATCCGAGTTAAAGATCCAATCATGAGTTAAGTTTTGTGTGTGCTATAAGATTTATTCAAAAAGTTAGACAAGTCGAGAGAGAATTGTAGGCGCGTGGATCTCACTCGCGGCGATTTTCTCTCACTAACTTTTCTTCTTCTAATCACAAACCCTTGCACTGTCGTTGGGGGTTCTCCGTCGATTCCGGCGACGAAGAGAGCCCCAGGGCTCATGGCGCTTCATACGTTAACTGATGCGTCAACAAGGTAAAAGCTTTGTGATCAAAATCAAGGGAGCAGTGGAAGGGAGAAGTTTCCTCGACACGCCAACAGTAAGAGCTCTATCGGTAGTGGTGCGACGAGGAGTAGAAGAGGGAGATTCACGGCAAGGATCGAGAGAGGAAGGTGGTTAGATCTGAAGACTGGAGATTCTGGAAGTTTCTTAGGGTTGTTGTTCGATAGGGGAGGTCGTCTACGGCAAGGAGGAGCTAAGCCACCGTCAAAGAGTTCAGATCTACTCCCTACCGCCTATCTCTTCTCACATATGAGCATGTATCTCTTCGACAATGGAAGCTCAAATCTTTTCTTCCTCCTCAAAGCTGCTCTACAGTGGGGGGATGGCAACGGATCTTGGATCACCATCTCCGTTTGATTCGCGTCGTCCATGCTCGTCGGAGGTCCTGTTCCAATGAGTATCCGCAATAATATGGACGGCGGCTCCAACTGTGTTCTTCAGTTGGAGATTAGGATAAACGAGTGCCTGTTTGATTCCGGTTCGTAATTAAACTCGGGTCAATTTTGATTTATACTTTTACTTGGTTTGATGTATGTGGTTTAGACCTTTGGGGGTTGTAATGAACCTAAATTCGGAAATAGTCCATTGGACATTTATTTATAAAATTGAATACCTTTTAACAAAACAAAAAATAATTACAATTTTTTTTTCACACTTTTCGTTATAAGTTACATTTACCATAATATTTGGTACACCACACGAGATACAGAACATTGAACACAGATAATCCCACCAAGAGCCAGTGGTAATAGTCCAAGTGTCCCTCGTCTATGTTCTCTGTGATCCAGCTCCCGTAGGTGGCGACGTCTACGATGGTGATGATCCAGGATGAGATGAGGCTTGCGGCGGACATGCCGAGGCCGGAGAGTGTGGTGGCGACGCTTGACATGGATTTGGGGAGCTCAGAGTAGAAGAACTCGTTCTGTGCTATCGTATTAAGTGCTTCCGAAATGCCTCCTAGTATCATGTACGGTAATAGCCACATCGCCGACAACATCGTACCTCTCTCGTCTCTCTAGTGAACCAAAACCACAATTCTACCATACTTTTAGATTCAACTTGTTTATTAGAAAAACAAATAAAATGGAAAACAGCTAACCAAAACAAAAAGCAGTGACTGGCAAACCAAGCAAAATTGAACCAAAATCCGGATTGAATACTTACAGAGGTATTTTTTCTGGCGTGCTCCACAGCGGCAAGAGTGGAGATGCATAGAACTGATATTACATAACCAGCTCCCATTCTCACCATAACTCCCAATCGGAACGGCTCTTTTAGAGCCCAAGAAACTAACGGGACGATAACAAGATCGTAAAGAACAAGGAAGAGCACGAAGGAGATGACCAAGAAAATGCCATAAGAGCCTGAAGGAATCTGTAAACCCTGAATGAAGGTGCGGCGATCCATGGCCTTAGCTTGAAGGACTATAAAGGAGACTTGGCAACCCGTGACAAGTGACAAGATGATTCCCGTTGACCAGATGGGTAGGACACTGATGAGAGATTTAAGATCTTCTACTTGTTGAACCCTACATAGCTGCCATGGATTGCTTGAGTTCCCTGTTAGGGTTAGGTCTTGCTTGGGTTTACTTATGACGCAAGCTTTATTCAAATACCTATAGTAGAAAATAATTCCAAATGTATCAGCCGTGGCATAAATATATTTTTGGGGGAAAAATCAAGATGATTAATTATATACATCAACTATTACTAGTTACTATAATATAATATACCTTAATTTCTGGCTAGGAATTGAAAAAGAAGAACCCCTTTCGTGATGCTACGATATAATATGCTCCTCCGATGACAAATCAACGTGTCGGTTTCTGTAAGCAGCAACGAGAACCTGGAAAAGTCCAGCGACAAGGCCGGACTCACACTGAAACCTTACATAGTACGGAGAAGCCGCGAAGAACAAAGCGACGGATAGAACCATGGCAGCGACAGAGACTCCAAAACCAATCTGCCAACCATACGTTGTCTGAACGAAGACCAACAACGACTGAGAAAGAAAGCATGCGAGCATGACGGAGAAGTAGTACCAGTTGAAGAGGGTTTCTACGGCTGACGTGGCGGTACGTGATGTGTGGTTGGGTTGGAGCTGGTCGGCCGCGAAGGCCAAGCAGGAGGACCTGACGCCCCCAGCACCGATGGCGGTGAGGGAAAAAAAGGAATATAGGAGAAAAAGTTGGGAGCACTGTGGTGGTGGGTTGGCATACGTGTGTTGATTTATCGCATTCTGGTCGAATTGTTGTTGTCAACCATAAAAAAAAATCATTCCCTGTGTTGTCCATTTGTTATATATTAGTTTGAATATTATTTTTGGTTCACTTCGATTGTGGTGAGGCCTAAGGGGAAATTGGAATATATAGGATGTTCATCAACTAACATGCAAAAAATATGATTAGTGTGATGAGGACTTAAGGAAAACAATACGTGAATTAATCTTGTAATAATCCTTAGAAAAAAATAGTTAGAGACGAGAAAATGAATGGAAATCAATTTGTTGTAGTTCTCACTGGTAGGTTCAGATGTATAATGTTTCCACTTGTAAGGTTGATATAAAAATATAAAATATGTACCAGAAGGCTGATGGAGGATCCAAACCCAATCAGAGGAAACCGACCCGTGTAAGAATCCGCAATAAAAGCACCAACAAGAGGGAAGAAATTGGTGGCGGCAGACCATAGGAAGATGATGTTAGCCGCTTCCGCTGTTCCCATGCCGTATTCGACCGTTAAGAAGAGTATCATGTTTGGTACCAATCCAAAATATGCAAGTTTCTCCAACGCCTGACTTGCTATCCAAAACCATTTAACCAAGAATTATTATAGAAAGAAAAAAAAAAACTATCTATATTCATCTCCTTTGAATATGGAGTGTTATAGCTAGATATACGAGAAGTAATCATACCAAGAATAAAAGGAATGGTCGGAATACTGCGTTTCGAGATAGGTCTTCCGACGAGAAGAGCTTCTTGATCCATATTTTAATTTCGAAATTTTCGACTCTTGGTGGTGTTGGTATACCTTATGTTAACATAGTTCCTTGTCATGTCTTGATCAGGAAATCAAATAAATAAGTGTTCTACCTAAGTGGACCCTCTTTAAAGTTTTGGTGCTCCTGTATTGTTCGTTTGTGGCATGAATCTTTTTATAACAGCAAACGAGACATACACCTTTCTCCGTTAGAATCATAAATAAATTAATTCATCTCCTTTTACAAATGGGCCTAATTATGTTTATGGGCCTATTCCAATAAATCAGAAACATGGCATTCAAACAGTACTACTACTAACGCTGCTGAGAACTGAGAGAGTCGACTGTGTGTGACTGAAGATATTTTGGGATAATTTGTCGTCTTTTGATCCGTGAAAGCTTCAAGAAATTTGTGCATAAGCAAACTGAGCACAAAACCTTATCCGTTTACAAAAAAAAAAAAAAAAAAAAAAANAAAAATCCCACCGAGAAATCCTCAAAGCAGTAGCAATGGAGGAGGATAAAGCGGCGGCGTTACCGATTTCTGAAGATTTATCCCGGAAAATAATCTCTATTGCCGCCGGTGAAGCGCATACGATCGCTCTGACCGGTAATTAGAAAAAGAAAAAAAAAATCCACAGCAGCTTCATTTCAGTTATGTTTTCTTGAGTTTGAATTTTTTTTGTTGTTCTTTGGAATTTGTTTTTTGAAGGCGATGGATGTGTTTACTCATGGGGAAGAGGGATGTTCGGCCGTCTTGGTACGGGTAAAGAATCGGACGAGCTTGTTCCAGTTCGAGTCGATTTCGAGTTCCCTGATCAAGTAGCTAAAGATCGGGCTCGTATCGTTGGTATCGCTGCTGGTGCTTATCACAGTCTCGCTGTCTCAGGTGGTTTCTTCTATTCTCATATGTTTAATTTTTCACTCTTCTTCTATTATTATTAGCTTGTGCTGCTGATTTGCTCTAATTAGCTCCAATGCCTGTTTTTTTATGAACTTCCATTTTGTGAAATTAAAAAAGTATGCTTGAAGTGTATATGTATAGTAACGTTTTAGCTTAATTAAGTTGGAGTTTCTTGATTTTTGTTAATTGAATGGGCTTATAGGACCATTGTACGAACATATAAGCTCTGTTCTTGTTTATGTTATATGATATTGATATGATTAAGGATCTCTATTGACCATTATCTTGTTTTTTTTTTTTGTTTTGTTTCTTTTGCCTTGTAAGCTTTTGGCAGATGATGGCTCGGTTTGGTCTTGGGGCTATAACATTTGTATCCTCTTTATTTGAGTGTTACCGTTTCTATAAGCTTTGTTCGTTCTTTATGTATGTCAAGTTTAGTGTTCTGTTCTCTACATTGCCTGCTACAAATCTATAATGTCTTCAATCCTTGACTGATAAATGGATGGCCAACTTGGTTTTGATGGGGAGAACTCCTTGGCACCATACTTGATAAAAAGTTTCTTTGAACAAGAAGGATCTAGTTCCTCTCTAAATGATTCAAAGGCCAGATCAGATTTGAAGGTATGGTCCTGGAAACGGTTTAGTGTCGGTTTATATGTCAAAAAAGCCTGAACCATAATAGTTTCCTTTACGCTTGTTAGGTTTGTACTGTCAAGGCCGGATCCATGATGTCTCTTGCCATTGATAGTGTTGGAGGTCTTTGGATGTGGGGGAATGTTCCTCCACAAGACAGTGGGACTGAGCCTCCTGTCTCTTTTACTGGCATCCCGATTCCGTTTCCTATACCCGAGTTCCATGACCGGACTGTTTTGAAGGTAGCATGTGGGGATGAACACGTTGTTGCCCTCGTTGGTCCCTGTGGGATCCACAAAGACAACAATTATGATGATTCTGTTTTGTATTCTTGGGGAAATAATCATCGTGGCCAGTTAGGACTTGGGGATAGAGAAAGGCGAGCAATACCTCAGATTGTGGAGACATTTAACCAGGACTCTGGTCTTACAGTCTACGACATAGCTTGTGGTGCTCATCACACAGCTCTTCTCACCTACAGGAAGGAGACACCGGAAGGACCGAGCATTTGCTGGACATTCGGCTTTGGCGAAAATGGTCAGCTTGGGCATGGAAGTACCAAGAGTTCATCGATACCAGAGCCAGTATCAGAGCTCCCTGAACACTCTTATTTAGTTTCTGTAGACTGTGGGTTATTCCACACAAGCGTGGTGTCATCTGAGGGATATGTGTGGTCATGGGGAATGGAGAGAGGTTTAGGGTTATGCCCCGATGTCAACTTCACAGAGGTGGAAGCAGGAGATGACAGTGTTCCAAGAAAAATTTCAGGTGGGTCAAAATTTCGTGACCCGGTGCAAGTTTCTTGCGGGGCAGCACATACAGTTCTTGTGGCAAATGGTGGTTACAAGCTGTGGTCTTGGGGAAGAGGAAGAAATGGAGTGCTCGGGTCTGGGGATGTTAGCGACCATTATGTCCCTACTCTCGTCTTCTGGCCGAATGAGCTGAAATCGGAGAAAGAAGAAGTACCTGATGCTGAAAAAAGCGCATCAACCGAGGAGATGAAACGGCTAGAATCAAAGCTAATGGTGATGGAAAGATATGCAAGCATACTCCATGGATCCATATTTGGAAAACCGTTTAACGAAGAAGAAGATATTCCGTATTCATTACGGGTATCAGGGTATTTCGATATGGGCAAAGAGTGGGGAGAGATGCTGGAGAGTGCTGATAAGAGTCAGCTTATGAGGCTTCAAGCTTTCTATGTAGACATGATTGGTAGGGTTAAGGACAAGGTGTTGCAGAGAAGGATTCAGGAGATTATGAAAGATTGTCTTCAGTCTTCAGCCCCTAGACATTAATTATTATCACCTGTTGTGTTCTAATAGCCTACTACATTCACTTAAAACTGACAATATATAGTTTTATCTTCAGTTTCTGTGTGTGTTTTGGGAAAATGATGAGAACAAGATTTGGTTTTGGTGTTCTTAGTTCGACGTAATGCCTGACATAAGAAAGCTGATTAACTGGTTCGACCTGGAGGCCATATAGGATAGTAAAACTAATTGATATCCTGTAAGGCTGTAACTACTATATATCCAAAATATGTGCTGTTATGATACTATTTGTGCAAATACACAATACCTCTTCTCATGGGCTGGTTTGGCACACGTAGCTTATATAAATCTTCGACACTTCATTACCCTCTCTATATTTTCTTTGATTACCTTCAATACCTCTTCTCAAGGTGACTATTTGGTAGAATTTGATTAAATTCTTGGTTCTTTCATAACCTTTCAAATAGTCACCTTGTTTGTAAAAAGCTCTTCTAGTTGCAATAAAGGTTAACATAACAATCAGAAAAGAGGTGAGGTGATGTTACGTCAAGATTTTAGCTTTAAACCATCTCTTATATCTGTGTTGAAAATGTTTGTCATGAATATCCAAAATAATCAGTGATATATTTAATTTACTCGATAGAGAAATAATTAAATAAGAGAAGATAAATTTTCTAAACTGGTTACCAATTAATAGGTTTAATAGGTAACAACCTGCACTATGTACGGGATAAATCTATCTAACGAAAATTATTATAAATAAAATTATTATTCAAGAACTAATATTTGTTTATGTCAAACAAAATATGTAACTAAAATTTTTTATTTCTTTATTTAAAACTGCTTTTTCGTGTAAAAATACGCTTAACCCGTGAAATCTTTCAATGCGTAAGAGGTTTTATATTAGAAAAATATTGATAAAATTTTACTATTTATTGCAACATGTCTTTTGTGTGGTTTAAAAATCAAATTCATATCTCTTATGTTTTATTTTGTGATCATAACAATTTTGCATGTTTCTTATGTAACCATAACAACATATACTAAATTACTCAGTAGTTGAATTATTTAATTAAATCAATTTTGCATGTTTCTTTTGTAACCATAAAAATCATATTTATATTTATGGTTAATCGAGTAACTATAAATTTTTTGAATAATTCTAATAATCACCCATTTTAAATATTATGATTTTATTTAGATACAAAGTTTATTTATGATGATAAGGGTTATTGTCTCATTCCTTTTTAATAGCGCATAAATTAATGTACAATTAGAACGTATATTCCTATTTGGTTATCAATATTTCCATTTTTAATGAATAATCAAACTAAATGTTGAGATTAATTACTTTACATATTTAGATATATAAAAATAATCACACATCATGATATCCCCTAATTTGTTGTTATTTTTATATACTTATTTATGAATATATATATATATATATATAAATCTATATTTATTGGAAATTAAGTTTCTTTTAATGAGGTGGAGGTAATTCAGGGGTAATATATTTATTTTTATAATCAATTATAATAACTATTGAAATCTTGTTATTTAAATTATTATGGTATTAATACTAACATAAAAATTTATATTTTGTTTTTATATGATTTTGTTAATAAGTTATATGTTCTTTATCTTTATTAACTTTATATTAATTGTTATGTTTTAATAGTTTTTTAGAATATTTTACTTATATTGATTTTAAGAAATCAATATAACTTTGACTTATATATATTTAAGTAAATTTTAGTGAAATTTTGTCTTAAAATAATATGTATTTATTTAATTAGTTGGATATGTGATATTTAATTTTGTGTGAGAAATGATGACATATCTAATTATTATTATTATTAAAAATATAATGACATGTTAATGTAATTAAGTAGAAAATTTAAGGTTATTTTGCTAAAAGGTGCACGAAGCTCTCTGGCGGCGACACATCAGCTTTTACAAAAGTGTGGTTCTCTATTAATATATAGGGGATATTAAAACCCCACTGGGTTATTAAAAGAATATCTACTATAAGCTAGTGTTCTGAAATATTTTTTATAAAAGGGTCTGAAATTAGTTAATTAAGAGCTAGTAGACGTTTAAAAACTCCCTTTAACCCTTTTTATTTCGGAAAGTTTCAAAAATAATACTGTTTTGAAAAAATAATATTTAAAATGTATTTTTGAGAAACCGTTCGTTAAGAGAATTAAAAAGAAAAGAGAGCAAAAATCCTTTTTAAGAGTCAGTCCAAAAATTATCTTATTTTACTTTATATTTTACAAAATTATTGACACTGTAGTATCACATCATCCCACAACCAGTGCATGACAAGAAAAAACCATCCAACAACCATTGCAATGTCCTTTCATATTAAATTCTCCAACATATATATCAATGTAATCATTTTATTGCCAACTCAATATTAGTGTATTTAGAAATATGTTGAACTCAAATTCATATATATCAATGACATTTTGTTGTTGATATGTTCTATACCAGTTATTATCATTTATCTGTTGAACAAAAAAAAGGTGTATCATCTGAAGCGATCATGTTTTGTTGAAAAGAAACAAAAAAAAAAAAAAAACAAGAAAAGAAAGGTCATGAGACACAACTTCTATCTAGATTTGAACCACGTAAATGCATGAATACACACAAAACATTCAAATGTGTTAAACACACGGAAGCATATAAATACGCAACGTTAGATGATTATTTATTATATATGTAAAATTGTAAAGTATAGTTTTCTATTTTAATTCTGTTAATACTGGTCCCAATTTCAACCCAACGGATGGGTAAAAGAAGCAATTAATTACAACCTATCGGAGAGTGTACTACCGGTGCCAGGCCATTAGCTTGTGGTAGTAGGAAATGGTCGGCTGAAGCTGAAACATAGCTGGAAAGTGATATGGCTAGCTTTGGGTTGTCTTTTGGGAGCGGAGGATGCTCGATTCTAATGGCCACCGTCAATTAAATTAATCTACTAAACGTGATTAACCTGCCGACTTACTTGATCCCTAGATATTTAGAACAAAAGCATATTAATAGAGAATTTCAAGTGGTTCAGATACTTTTTTTATTAATTTTAAAATGTCACCATTTTGTAAAGTCGTTTTTGACGATTTTGGTCTAAATCTCTAAAAAAAAAGTAATAAAGGAGTCAATGATACGTTTTCCGTTTTTGGAGTTTTGCATAGTCCCATCATTAGAGAGACAGATAAATTTTTGATTTAAGAAATTCAACACCTCACAAAAGATATGCAAGAAAGTAATGTCGGATCCACTCTAGATTTGCGCGCGGTATAATGTCGTTAATAAACCTTATGGAATTAATTTAAACTATTCGTTTATAGTTAGTGGGAAATAGGTAGGGCGACGTATAAACCGATCAGTTTTACCTGAACCAAAATTAAATCAAAGTGATAATTCAACCAAGGTTAGAAATTAACTGGCCTCGAATCAAATTAAACTAGCTTAGTGAATCAAATCCAAAATTAACTAAAACTGACCAAAAACACATCAACCATTATATAATAAAACAGAATGTACGAGCTAATTAAACCGCAATCATCGTCAAACCTAGCAAACCTCAAAATCCCATATCGTTGGTTTAAGTAATCTTAACCGTTAACTGTGGAACTTGTTGGTACCTTCTGTAGTTTGCGTGAAAAAGAAAACAATATTTTTAATAGTCATTCAGACAAACCTTTGGACAGAGGAATCCTTTTAAGGTTTAGATTCTGGAATACACATTATATATCTTGTAAAAATGTTGTAGATTATGTATGATAGTAGTTTCAAGGCCGTCTCGATCGTCATAAACACAACTGAGTGACGGACCCTGTGCAAAACTATATATATATATATATATATAATTTATAAACATATAAAATATAAATTTTTTAGAAAAGGTTTTAAATTTACGTATAAAATCTAGCAAAAAAAAGTGGACCCTGTGCATTTACAAAAATAACAAATGTTTCTTATAAACAACAAAAAAATCCTGGTGTCCTGCTCTTCTAAATATATATACTCTGACATTAAATCTAATAGTTTTTGACAATTGTCTGCACTAACTGATACTAATTTTTTTAGTGGTCTAGTTTCAAGTTAGGTTAGGGACCTAATTGGATATCTACGTCATTCCCTAATTATGAAGAATGAGATCGCATGTAGAATTTATCTGGAGCTCTAATTGCTGAGTCAAATTCTATAGTTGTGTAAACTTATTTTTGTAAAAAAGGTTGTAACTGTTCATGCTTCTTTACTACGTGATCATAGATTCGCTAAAAGAACGTGGAAGTAAGCGCTGCTATAATCCATTAATCCGTCAAAAAATAGTACTCTCCACCAAAAGAAATACTAAAGGTAATGTAAACACGTAACAACCAGAGAAAAAACACATAACAACTAACGACGTAAAATATTATTATTTATCTTAAATAGTATTAGACATATTTATTTCAGTCTCTATTGATAAAAAAAAAAAAAGGAAATCTATTTTAAATCATGGATAATTAACAGAATATTTGATCATTCCATGTCCTGATGTCCCACGCTAGCTCTCGTAAGGAAGTCGTAAGGGTAAAATCCAAAATATTTCATATGTTTTTAAACGGTGTCAGTGACATCATTTATCATTATTGTAATAGTTTTGGTGACAATAGTCTTTATCTTTCATCTTTATCTTTAACCAAAAAAAACACTAGTCTTTATCTTGGACGAAGCTTGTCGTTGTATGTTTTATAATTAACAAATATCATGTTGAAAATCTACAAAACTTTTGGAATTTGCCAACTGTTAGATATATTTTACACTGATTAGAGATAGTAATTTCAGCATAAATCGATATGTAACCTCGAGTGGCATAACGATATGACTAAGACAGTTCAATTTCATGGATATTCCACTTTTAGACCAAGTAGTTTATGGATCATCACATCTCTTTTTCATGATTATATAATTATCATAAAAAACGAGATTTTGGGAGTTCAAAAGATATGCATTTGACAGGACTAGACATGTCACCATTCTTCATTCTCCCCATATTATATGATCATTCGTCATTCATGTCATATAGACTCAAATTTATAATTAAGTCTACATTCATCTTAGGGGTAATTACTATTTATAAGTGTCAAGTAGTTCAGTCTTTTTAGTTCTTTTAACCTGCTCCAATAACACTTCATTTTCTCACTGGAAAATACTAACATTCTCTTTAGAAAATAACAATCTCATTTTGCTTTAACAGAATTACCCTTGCTGTCCAGATATTACATTTTCTACAATATGGATTTTTTTCACAACTATTCGAAAACTTTAACAAACTTTCAGTTAACACTTTTCAATGTTTTCTTGTGTATATATTTCCAATTTAATTAATATCAGTATGTTCCACCATTATAGAACAAAAACATTAGTAATTTTCAGCTTTTCACACATTTTTAGAAATTCTCTTTAAACTTTCATAAATTTCTCATGTAAAACATTGTTAGTCGTTTTCATCATTTAAGTGACAGTTTTAATTATAATTAAAATCTGAAACGGAAAACCTAAACTCTACGTCCGAAAGCATTTTAGTTGACAAAAAAAAAAATATAAACCGAAATAGCACAAATCCAAACTCTAAAACCAAAAACTTAAATCCTATTTAGCTTCTAAAAGTCACGAAAAGAGTGATGCCGCCACAACGGTGGTGGTAGAAGTGTTTACGACACAAGTTTGGCTCTAAAGAAAATAAGAGAAGGTAAAAGACATAAAATGGAAGAGAAGGAACTCCCTTAAACTATTACATGAGGAAATAGACTCCCTTGGGGATTCAAGTTACATGAGGAAATTAGACTCATTCATTTAAATATTAAACTATTAAGTATTCATCCATACATTACTTTTTAATTGATGCATGATGATCATAATGAAACTTTGATAAATTTGCCTCTAATTTAACTTACCATAGAATGAGAACCAGAAAAAAAAAAAATTGTGGAGCTAAGCTAATCAGATCTGATTTTATGATAAGTCTTTCTCTTCCTAATTCTAAAATAAAACGAGTTGTGTGATGCTATTGTGTGGCTTATATTCTCCAACAATTTAAGTGGGAAAATTTGGTCATTAATATACTACTAATAGATGAAATAAAGTATTGCATGGATGTATAATATAATATATGTGGCTGTGTAATGTTCGCGTCAGCTTTCGACAAGTTGCTCTCGCTTCGTGTTTTTCTCTTCTTTTTACCCTAACGTAACTCACTGTCTCCGTTCCATTTATGTCGACAAAACAAAGTATTAATCGATAGTGATCAGACTCAAAAAAATTCAATTAATGATTAAAGCGAATTTTCCCATAGTTTTCGTCAAAGAAAAAAACAAAAACAAAAACACGCAACAGTTTTGAACTTTTGATGATTTGCATAATTACAATATCGTAAAGTTAGTGGACTTTATTTTTATCGCTTATTCACTTGATGAGACTTGCAAAAATATTTCACTTTTTCCCCCTTCTTTTCCGACAAACAAAACCGATATTTATATATAAAAGAACACAAATAGAGTTTTGTACACGTATCATTATGGAGCTCACACACGCACCCGAAGAAAAAGAAGAAAAAAAAAACCCTTTCTTAGCTAACACCACAAAACTCAAGGACAAAACAAAAAGGGTTTTAAAAAACGTGATTAAACAAAACATTAATTATGGTAATTATATAAAATAAACTGTTAAAGATCCCATGACAAGCCATGGCTAAAATTAGGGATGACTCCGTAACCGTAGTTATCATCCGACGACTGTCCCCACGGCGGCGGATATAAACAGTAGTCCATTGAGTCAGAGAACACGAACTCGTTCCCAAGATTAG
>NC_025697.1:4797678-4799674 GCF_000633955.1 Camelina sativa
CTCAATTCTAAAATAAAACGAGTTGTGTGATGCTATTGTGTGGCTTATATTCTCCAACAATTTTTTTTTTCAACCATTTAAGTGGGAATATTTGGTCATTAATATACCAATTGATGAAATAAAGTGTTGCATGGATGTATAATATAATATATGTGGCTGTGTAATGTTCGCGTCAGCTTTGGACAAGTTGCTCTCGCTTCGTGTTTTTCTCTTCTTTTTACCCTAACGTAACTCACTGTCTCCGTTCCATTTATGTCGACAAAACAAAGTATTAATCGATAGTGATCAGACTAAAAAAAATTTCAATTAATGATTAAAGCGAATTTTCCCATAGTTTTCGTCAAAGAAAAAAACAAAAACAAAAACAAAAACACGCAACAGTTTTGAACTTTTGATGATTTGCATAATTACAATATCATAAAGTTAGTGGACTTTATTTTTATCGCTTATTCACTTGATGAGACTTGCAAAAATATTTCACTTTTTTCCCCCTTCTTTTCCGACAAACAAAACCGATATTTATATATAAAAGAACACAAATAGAGTTTTGTACACGTATCATTATGGAGCTCACACACGCACCCGAAGAAAAAAACCCTTTCTTAGCTAACACCACAAAACTCAAGGACAAAACAAAAAGGGTTTTAAAAAACGTGATTAAACAAAACATTAATTATGGTAATTATATAAAATAAACTGTTAAAGATCCCATGACAAGCCATGGCTAAAATTAG
The DNA here is from genome assembly GCF_000633955.1 of Camelina sativa. NCBI lineage: Eukaryota > Viridiplantae > Streptophyta > Magnoliopsida > Brassicales > Brassicaceae > Camelina > Camelina sativa. The sequence goes on from NC_025697.1 coordinate 4,798,413, forward strand.
GGATGATTCCGTAACCGTAGTTATCATCCGACGACTGTCCCCACGGCGGCGGATATAAACAGTAGTCCATCGAGTCAGAGAACACGAACTCGTTCCCAAGCTTAGCCGAGTCAACGTCGTAACTCGCTCCGAGACTTGGTAGCTCCACGATCTCACCGAGCTCCTCCGACTCAGTCCTCGAGAGGTCCATTACCAACACAAGGGACTCAAGCGAAGACGTGGGAGACAAAGACGAAGACGACGACGAAGACGACGATGAAGACGTCGAAGATGAAAACGACGTCATTGGTTCCATGTGAGCTGCTTTAAGAGCTGCTGTCTGAATGTCTCGAGGGCTTAGCGAGACGGGTCGAGGAAATGAGTCAGCGAGTTCAGGGAAGTTAAGTATAGCTGAGGTTCCTTTAATGCTCAGAGCCGCTACGTCGTGTGCACGCGCCGCCATCTCCGGGGTCGGGAAAGTTCCGAGCCAGATACGTGACTTCTTCCTCGGCTCACGAATCTCCGACACCCATTTCCCCCAGTTCCTCATCCTCACTCCACGATAAACCGGGTGTTTACCGGAGTCTCTCTCACGTTTCGTCTTCTTCTCGCTTTGCTCTGCTTTGCTTTTATGACTCACTGAGTTAGACTCCGAGTTAAGGGACTAGATGCTGAGTCACTCTCTCCGAGCGGAGGTTGTAGTATTCCTCCACGGACGCACTACCTGCCATTGTTTAGCTTAGGCACAAGAATATATCGTACAAAGTCTATTATTATTCTGATTGCTTTCTACGATTCGGATCCCAAGATTTATGCTAATAAGAGTAAATAAATTCTGGGGGAAAGGAAAAAAAAAAGTTTGAGAACTTTTCAAAATGAGGAAAAGAAAAAGAAACAGGGCAGTGTGTAGTTAAGAAGAAATAAGGGAGAAACTGTGATATGAGAAGAAGAAATGTTGGTGAAATTTTGTCTAACACTTCTCAGTCACTCAAAATATTTATACGCATTAATATTTTGGGTACGGAGTTAGAGAGAAGGAGGGGGGGTTTATAAATATGGGACCAAAAACAATGCAATAAGTCTATTGAATAAAGGAAATGGACCCAATGGCTTTATTTATTTATTTTGTTTTTCTGTCTTTAAAGACCCACTCTATTTTTTTATTAGTATACATTGCTATTAGTATAAAACGACACACTTGGGGGGTCACTGTTTGCTTTAATGGTTCTTAAAAATCATATTATGCAACTAAATTAGGAAAGCAAATCAATACTTTTTATATA
>NC_025697.1:4800299-4803047 GCF_000633955.1 Camelina sativa
TTTTTGTGTGGTAAAGAACTTTTCACCTCAATTTTACTGTTTTATTATCCTTTACCCTGATTTTAGACTCATTGTATCATACATTTGCATTTATATATGCCATGTGAGGCCAATCGATCACTACAAAAAAAAGATGGTATTACATCATTTATATTATATTTTTACATCAGATTTAAATGATACAAAAATAATTTACATCAGTTTAACGAATGATTTATATTTTGTTGATGCAAATAATTCGCATCGGTAGAGACAAATATTTGTATTGATTATTGTACTTGAAGTTATTATGTATCAATTGCAAAAAATGATACTAATTTTACACCAATTAATATAAATGATTTTAATATTTGTTTCGGTTATAGTAAGTGATGCTAAATATTTATGTTAATTTTAAATAGCTGATGTTAAGACAATATCAGTTTTAATAAATGATTCAAATAATTGTATATTTTACAATTAAAAAATTAAATCAAATCAAATCAAATATGAATAATCGATAAATTTACTGTTAGTTTTTAAAAATAATTATAATAATTTTGCTATTTTTAATAATTAATAATTATAAATAAAATAAAAAAAAATCATAAATTTCATAGAAACACGAATACATTGTTCAGTATTAAAAAAAAAATCCCAAAATCATAAACACTTTTGTTCCAATTCACCGTAGCCTTTGAATTTCATGCTGAAAATCCTTTACATCTTTCCATCAACGGTGAATTACAGAGACATATGTCTCTATAATCTCCATCACGCCCGCTCAGCTCCTTTTAGGTCTCATAATCCTAGAAATATTAATTGACATCATCGAAAAATGTTTTTATCCTTCTCACGGTCTCTCTCACCATCCTTCATCATCTTGATATCAAAATTTGTAGTAAATGGAACCACTGTAACCTTAGCCTAAGTATTGTACATCGTTGACATTTTTTTGCGATGACTTCTACGATCTTCTTCACCGGCTACACAAACGTAGACATGAACGATTGGCGCTCTAGGGACGGTGGCATGGTTCGTTTTTCTCGGTGCGCTTGGATGGCATACGAAAAGGTAAATCATTGTAAAGTTAATAATGTATTAATAAGGTATATTGATAAAAGAAAGAAGAAGAGGAAGAAGAAGAAGAAAAATAAGAAGTTATATTAAAAAGAACTTTAAGAAACTGTTAAATAATGCAAAGTAAGTGTAGATTTCTAGAGAATTTTAGAGAAGTTAGGATTCACTTAATAGTGGGAAAAATAAATATTTTGTTTTTAACAATATCTTGAATTATGGTATTATGGAGGTAAAAAACAAAAAACTGACGCCCATTTAAAAAAAAATGAAAAGAAAAGAGACTTTTTTTTGGTTCCGCAATTAATAAAAAAAGTGATATAAAGTCATTAAAAACTGATGCTAAACTACCAGTTTTATAGAAAGTTAAGAACCGATACAGTTTTGTTTAGATGTAATTAGTATAATTTAATCAGCATCACTTTTAAGTGATGTAAATCATATATCATTTTCTTAAGTGACGTTAATATAAATGGATAAACATATCAATTATTGAAATGATGTAAATTTTTATATTTGCATCAATATGTAAAATTGATACAAATTAATTTAGTTTTGCATCAGTTTAATCAATTGATGCCACACAAATTAATAACGACATCGGTTATTGCAACTGATGTTACATTTTAATTTTTGTATCAATTATAAATAAATAATTTAATATACTATCATTTAGTTTTACGATTCAATTTAAGTGATTTAACTTAAGCTGTTTTTTGTAGTGGATGTCTATGCATATATATATATATATATATATATGATTTGCAATGGATAGTTTGATTCTGATTAGGATTAAATGCAAATACGTACTTTCTTGTCTTTCAGAATCTTTATATGAACATGTATATCAGTATATTAAAAACTTCCTTTTGATGATTTTTGTTATTAAACATATTAGAATCATTTTTATTTTATATGCAGGTAGGTAAAGGATTTTAAACCATAGTACGTAACATGATAATTGACATTTGTCCTGGTCTCTGATCTACAAAAACAATCTATCAGCCAACTGTTATTAGGTTAAAGTTGGTTCTAAAAATAAAGAGAGTACATTTTCGTGTAATAATGATACAAATAAAGAAAAGAAGTATGCAAAGGAAACTTCAAGAAATGTCAAGGGACATTAACTTGTTCAATCATGGGACCGTATTTGCGTACCTATAAGGACGAGTTTCTGTCAAACACACACACACTCTATATATATATATTTTAAAGTCTTCTATTAATCATGCCATATAAAAAGAAGTGAAGAACCGTCTAACTAATCATCATTTTGTATTTTTAAATTCAATATAACTTATAAGCAGTACTTGCAATGAACGACGTTGTTTGTTCCTAATTCGCCTCTCGTTTCATCAATTATACTTATATGCATTTTTTATATTGATCATATACATATTGCTAATCATCAATATATAAGTATATATAGTAATATGCTAATTTTCTCAAAAGACCGAAACTTACAACTGCGTTACAGATTACAAGATTTTAATCCAAAATGACTCGTAGTAAATTTTTATACATTTTATGCTAAATCACCATTTAGTTATGTGAGATTCTTACAAGTCTATTACTTGAGATGAAAACGAAAACTATTCATTGTTTTGAATAAATGAAGAGTAATACATACGTCTATACAGAACGAGACGAGAACGATTTAATTACAGGAACACCTCAATCCCCCCCCCCCCC
>NC_025697.1:4803258-4807075 GCF_000633955.1 Camelina sativa
CCCCATTTAAATAATCATGTATTATAACCAACTAATAATGAATATAATGCTGTATTTAACAATATGATACGTGGCTGTTTTAAATATGCTATTTGCTTCCTTATCCCCCTTAAATAAGTTCGTTCAAGCGTCTAGTTACTCATTTCGGAATTTGTCGTTTAGTTATGAATGGAGACCATCTCAATAAGCGAAGCGGACCCATTTATAAACAGAGGGAAGAAAACGATTTATATGTATCTAACAAAAATATATATGTATTTTACTCTATTTTATTTTTGGTCAATTTTATTTGTGTTTATTTAGGCAGACAAAACCAAAATATCAATATCTTCCGAGTTCCGACTATGGTTTTATTATGTATACCGTATACAGAGACCATAAAGTCGAAATTTTTTTAGAAGGTCCAAAATAAGCCTTTTGGAATAGATCTTTTCTTCTTCTTCTTCTTGCCTTGTGTTCTCGTCATTTAATTTGGTAAGATTTAAAGATATAATTATAAAGTAGCTAGGGTCAAAGATCCTTAGCCAAAAAGGAACAATTATACAGGGTCAGCGTTCAATTATGAATACAATGCAATGATTCTCAGATAGTTCCGATAGATCTTGTGAACTAATTTTAAAGTTTTAACGATTTTTTAATTATCTATTTTCAATAGATTTGTGATGGAATTATATATATAGAATATCAAGCCACATGTGTTCACAAAATAATGCATGTCACAGTTTTTTTTTTAACATATCTATATTAACATTTTTGAAGTACATTTTAGTTTATGCCTTTTAAGTTTTAATTATTTATTTTTTTTATTTTACAACATTAACCCCTAAAGAAATTCCATAAATAACATTGCAGAAAAACTCAAATACTAAACTTTCTTAAATTGACCAATAATTATATTAACATTAATAAATTTACAATCTTAATAATTATATTAACATTAATAAATTTCCTAAACTGAAAATCAAATCTATATATACACATTTTTGAAGTATATTTTGGGTTCTACTCTCTTAATTTTGCTTATTTAAAAATTTAGTCCCTACAAAATTGCACTAAAAACAATAAGTAAAATATGGTAAACTGACAAAATCAATTTTTTATATAAAAACTACTTAATTCTACTTAAATACCTTATTAATAGCAAATTTCCTTTCTATATATGTGTTCCAAAATAAAAAAAAAAATAGAAAAATCAATCATTAAACTGTATACACTGAAAAATAAATAATCTGTTAAATTAAATAATTATATATCAAACAAAACAATAATAGTATTATTTTAAATAAATAAAACAGCTAATTATTCTGATTAATTATACATTATACAAACAGTTATAATTCATAATTTTAGTGTTTTATCCTGATAAAATTATAATACTTTAAAAATAATTGTATCACTAAATTCAATACCGCTAAAATCAAACATCATTATAAATAAAATTAAATAATTGTCTCGTGGTGTACCACGAGTTAAATCCTAGTAGTAGATCAAAAAGTAAAATGTAAAGTTATAAATTCAATTTTTTTTTTTTTTTACAAAAGGTTAAATGATATTACATTTAGCACCTCACATCAATTTTTTACGCTTTTTTAGAAGGCTCAATATGTTTAAGTTTCTTAGAATTGATTCGTTAATTCACCTATTTCTGACACTTAAATGTTGTCTTATCTTCGGTTCGGACTTCGGACCATCATAACTGCAAGACCACAATGGTACATATAGTAATTACACTTAGGTGGGTTTACATAGGTATTCATTGTGTTGTTTTCAGAATAAAGCACATTTATATTTAAGTTAGAGAGTAAATATATATAAATTGGAAGGAAAAACATTGAAAAGAAGGCGAAAAAAAGAAGAACGACCTAAGACCCATCGACACCGTCGGTTGGCCTTACGCCGCCGACGAGAATCTCTCCTTTCTGCTCCCAGAACTCCTCAATGTCACAATCTGAGCCACCAGATCCGAAGGAATTAACCTGCAAAGGACCAACCTCGATTCCAGATCTAAACAAGGTGTCTTTGGACCATTTCAGATCTGGAGCAAGCTTACCCTTGTCTTTCATCAGTGCTCCTCCATCCTTGTTGATTGAGAATGGTAATGTATCCCCTGACTCTACACCTCCAATTTCTGACTCTTTACCTCTTCCTCCTCCTGCGATTAAAACTCCACCGGTAATAGAAGATACTGAGCTAGTCTGGACAGAAAGGTTTGACACTAGTCTTAGGAATCTCACAAAGGCTGCTAAACCATCTTACACAGAGGATGGTACTCCGAGAGTTCGTGCTCCTGCTGCAGTGATACTTAAAGCTTCCGATACTTGGAAAGACCACATAGTGGCCCATTTCCATGGCAATCCTCCACCTCCTGGAAAAATATTTGTTGATCTTAATCCTATCTGGGGTAAAAATGGTCGTATAAACATTCGTTGTCTAGCGAATGGACTTGTGCTCATTTATCTTCCTTCTGAAGCTACTCGGACATGGGTTCTAGAGGTGGGATGTTGGTAAGCGGGGAACTGCCTTTTCACTGTCACTGCATGGTCTCCTACTACTTCACTCACTCCAGTTAAGCTCATATCACTCCCAATATGGGTTATTCTTAAAGACGTACCTCCTCAGCTATATTCTCTTCCAGGTTTAAGTACAATTGCTTCTGGAATAGGAGAACCTCTCCATACAGAGAAGTTTCAGTTGCCTCCTCTGACTTGCGGACACTAGAATCAAAGTCGAGATACTTCTCAAAAAGGAGCTCCCTCATTCAGTATTGGTGGAGGATGATGATGGAAATGAGATCAGAATTTGGGTTGAATATCCTCGGCTTCCGCCAAAGTGTGATTACTGTAGTGAGTTTGGTCATCTCTACCACCGTTGTCCTTCTGCACCAGCTATTACCGTATCAATATCAGCTCCTCCTATACCTACAGGGAGCACTGATGAAAGAACTTCGGCTGATGCTTCTAAGGTTACTGCAATCGCACCTCTGGCTAATGTTGCAACTCATGCTATCAACTTAGGAAATCCTTCGGTGCAAGAGTTCAGACCTAAACCAACCCATCGACACATTGAATCTCCTCCTGCAGACTCTCCATCGGAATGGACGGCGGTCAAGCGTAGATCGAACTCACCTAAGAAAACTGATACTGCAAACAAGGACAAAGCTGCTATAATACAGGAAAATAGCACTGTAGTTATTGGTGAAGCTTCTAATTCTAAGTCTCAGGTGCTAGTGGGATCGACAGATTTGTCAAAGAATCAGAGCACAGGAAGTTCTGTCCAGAGAGTTGGATTGACACAAGAGAAACAAGTGCATCCCGAAGGTTCTAATAGGAGGACAAGGGCTATTGGATCCTCATTGTCAGCCAATCCTAACAAGTCTAAGAAAGGGACTCAGAAGAGTGTTAAGAACTCCATCAGTGGACGCCCAAGGAAGGGTCGTCCCCATCATCACACTTGAAAGCTTAGCTTTCAACACCTTTTGCCCATTGATGATGAAGATACAACTTTTTTGTTATAATATAAGGGGGTTAAATACCTCTAATAGACAACAGGAGCTTAAGAGATGGATTCAGTCTCAAAGACCTCATATAGGAGGCATTTTGGAAACTCATGTGAATCAGGAGAGTGCTGACTCTATTTTGACTAATACCTTCCCAGGGTGGAGATGGGATTCTAACTACTCATCTCAAGCAAGTAATGGAAGAATCTGGGTAGTGTGGGATCCTTCCCTTAAAGTGTTCATCTACAAAAAAACTGATCAGGTAATTGCTTGTGGCGTTTTTGATACTTCAACGAATCAGTCTTTCTCAGTCACCTTTGT
>NC_025697.1:4808194-4856055 GCF_000633955.1 Camelina sativa
CGTGGTATGGAGGAATTCCAGGAGTGTATAGACAATTGCGAGTTGATGGATATGCCTGGTCGAGGATCTTCTCACACTTGGTACAATGGACAAGAGCTGAATCCAATGACAAGGAAACTGGACAGAGCGATGATAAATGAAGCTTGGTTGGATACTTATCCTCAGTCAATTGCCCTTTTTGATGCTCCAGGTGGTTCTGACCATTCTCCTATTCTAGTCACAACCTCCACTGAAGTCGAGAGGAGGAAGGTACCTTTCAAGTTTTATAACTTCTTCTCTACTCATCTTGACTATGCTAGTATGCTTGAATCCGCATGGAACAGACCAGTTTTGAGAGGTACATCGATGTATGGACTTTGTCAGAAGCTTAAGGAAGTTAAGATCGGTTGTAAGGCACTAAATCGAAACAACTTCAGCAATATTCAGGCTAGAACAACAGAAGCACATGAAGCACTATTAAGGATTCAATCTCAGGTGCTTAGCAGTCCAACTCAACAATTATTTCGTGAGGAGAAGGAACTAAAGAAAAAATTGTTGTTCTTGTCTTCGGCAGAAGAGTCATTCCTTAAGCAAAAATCGAGAATACGATGGTACTCACAGGGTGATTCGAACACGAGATTCTTTCACAAGTTAGTCAAGGCTCATCAGGCAAGGAACAGAATTTGCTACCTTCTCACTGATGATGATCACAGGATTTCAGAGGCGGTTCAGCTAAAGGAATTGATAACAGAGTACTACCAGAATTTGCTTGGAGTCAGGAATGATGTGGTACAACCGTTGTCTGTTCAGGAAATTAAAGATCTCACTCCATTCAGGTGCAACAATGAATTGGCAACCAAACTCCAACTTATTCTAACTCCTGAGGAAGTAACAAGTACGTTATTTTCCCTTCCTCGTAATAAGGCGCCTGGACCAGACGGATTCACTGCAGATTTTTTTGTTAACTCATGGGGATTAATTGGTCCTGATGTCATCGCTGCAGTCACTGAATTCTTCACAACTGGGATGCTACTAAAGCAGACAAATGCTACCATTCTGGCGCTCATACCGAAGACTCTAACTTCAGAAAGACTGAACGAGTTCAGACCCGTTTCTTGCTGTAACACGATATACAAGATAATCTCAAAGTTGCTGGCAAGAAGACTAAAGCTCTTCACAAATCAAACGGTTCAACGTAACCAGGTTGCATTCATCAAAGGGAGGCTGCTATGTGAGAATGTTCTCCTGGCTGCTGAATTGGTTGCAGACTTCAATAAGGAAGGACCTACCACCAGAGGATGCTTACAAATTGATATATCCAAGGCGTTTGATAATGTGGACTGGAACTTCCTGATCAACATTCTCAAGGCTTATGAGTTGCCTCTAGTTTTCATCAAATGGTTGGTTACATGCTTTACGACTCCATCCTTTTCAGTGGCTTTTAATGGTGAACTCTTAGGATACTTCCCGGGGTAAAAAGGGCTAAGGCAAGATGACTCGATATCAGCTCCTCTATTCACTCTGGTCATGTACATTCTATCAAGGAAGCTCGACTTGGCTACTACACAAGATTTGATCAAGCCTCATCCGATGTGTATTGATCCTCTCATCACCCACTTAAGTTTCGCGGATGATCTTCTTGTGTTCTTTGATGGGTCGGAGGCATCCCTCACGGCAATTGTACAAGTTCTGGATCAGTTCAAGCAAGCTTCGTGTTTGGGAATCAATCTGGCAAAGTCTTGCCTCTTCCTGGATGGCAACAATAGAGAGGAAAGTCGGAGAATGGCATTATCTCTCAACCTAGTCCATGGATCTCTACCAGTCAGGTATCTCGGTGTTCCACTGATCACTCAGAAGCTCACTCCTTCAGACTACAGACCTTTAACTGATAAGGTCAAGGCTCGTATCTCAGGTTGGACGCATCGCCACCTCTCCTTTGCGGGACGACTTCAGCTTCTACAATCAGTTATCAACAGTACCATCAATTTATGGGCCTCCATTTTTATTCTTCCAAACAAATGTATTGAGGAACTTGAACAAATTTGTAGTGCCTTCCTCTGGAAAGGAGTTGCAAACTCTGCTCGTGGCGCAAAAGTCTCTTGGGAAGTTGTATGCACACCAAAAACTGCAGGAGGTCTAGGGCTTAGAAGGCTCATGGATTGGAACCACATATTTGGCTTGAAGCTAATTTGGTTAATCTTCTCCCAAGCTGGTTCTCTCTGGGTTTCATGGGTTAGGAAGCACCTTATTCGAGGAAGAAGCTTTTGGACTGCAGATTTCAGATCCTCAGGAAGTTGGATTTGGAGGAGGCTTGTTAAATTACGTCATTTGGCAAGACCCTTCATTTCATGTGAAATAGTATCTGGCAATGAAGCGTTGTTATGGCATGATAACTGGACAGGATTGGGGCCTCTCATTGATGTCATTGGAGATTCTGGTCCGAGAGTTACTGGTATAGGTCTACTCTCAAAGGTCTCCCAAGCCGTTAGGAATGAGGGATGGTCTATTACCGAGGAAGGAATCCCCAAGTCCAACTATTGCGCGAATGTTTGCAGAATCATCATCCCCCGTTGGCTCGAACTGGTGGTGATGAGTTTGCTTGGAACCTAACTCCTGATCAATCCCGAGGTACGTTCTCCTCTCTTAAAACTTGGAGGCACTTGCATCCGCCTGGTGATACGGTTAGTTGGCACTCTCAGATATGGTTCAAGGAGAGAATTCCAAAGATGGAGTTTATGGCCTGGCTTACGGTTTTAAATAGGCTAACCACAAGAGACAGGCTACGGAGATGGAATCTTCAAGTCCCTTCCAACTGTCTACTTTGTCATTCAGGGGAGGAGTCTCGAGACCATCTCTTTTTCCAGTGTTCGTATTCAAAGGTTCTGTGGCTCGATTTTTTTTCTCCGTTCATACCATCTCAATCATCTACCTTCATGGGAACTCTGAGTTGGATCAAGAATCCTACCTCGAATAGGAAGCTCAATGTCATTTGCAAGATCGTCTACCAAGCTCTTATTTATTTCATCTGGACAGAACGCAACAGCAGACTACACTCACTCTTTTTCAAGTCCACGGATCAAATCAAGAAGGAGATACAACTATTGTTGAGGAGAAGAATCATCAGACTTGATAGCTCAAGCATTTTTACCCCAACAAGTACTGCACAATACACTTATCTTTATCTATAGTTCCAGCACTTCCAAAATTACTAATATATTTAAGCTAGCACTCTCCTTATCTATATGGCTATTTATGTGAAGCTCCGGTGTAGAAATACTTAATCATATATAAAATAGTATCTCTTTTAAAAAAATAAAATAAAAAAATAAATATATGCTCTCTATATTCTTTTGTGACGAATGAGCATATAATTAAATTGCAGTTGATATCATTGCGGGTAGTTTTTATTCTCTACTCAGAAGTATATATGCACATAAAATATCACTATCTTGTGTATGTTCATTTGATAGACAAAAATTGACAGATAGAGAAAAATGAGACACGTCGAGATGTAGGACATTTACTCTTAACATGTTTTTGCTTTAGAGTGGTCAACGAAACACGCAAATTGTTGTCGTTTGGACCCATTCACATCTTGAATTGCTAAAAATATTTTTTTTTTAAATCAGTTTCGATCGATGAAACATGAAAAACGATATTAATCTGCCTTAAGACATTGATCTGAGCCATCTTAGTTGATTTAACAACGTATCATATGCTGATGAAACTACAAAAACTTACGGTATCAGTTAATTAAGTTCAGACCTTATTTTTTGTATCAATGCGGTCGTTATCGGATCATATTTTAGATTCGAATTTGATAATACGTGTGAGTTATATACATGGCAGAAAAAAAGATATTTTCGTTTTATATTGGGACAGACAAAAATTGTTAAGATACTCGTTGTCATGAAGATTTCAATATATTTGAGATTTTGTTTGTTTTAGGAAATGGGGATAATTTAGTTTTGTACACTGGTCTCTACAATAATTATACACATGAGTACATGACTCGCTATAAAGGAAAAAGAAAAACAAAGGGCAAAAGTATTTTTACCAAAACTATATTTGCTATATACGTGTATATTTACATATTAGTATGATAAGAAAGTCGTATTGGGATTGACAATGTATGCGTAACAGTGTGATTGGTACTATTTATTTTAAGATTGTTGATAGATCAGTGTGACCAGTCTAGAGAATTCATTTATTTTTCCGTTAGAAAATCATTAAATAGGATTAGACCTTTCAATGTCTTAGATCATTCTTCTTCACTTACCTTTTCCTAATGGCTATCACAGACATAAATAACTTTATTTTTAAAAGTTTAAATGATGAAAAAGTTAGAAACAATTAAGATTGTGTAAGAGACGGACAAAACATACAAAGAAAACATGATTCTGACTGGAAGAGTACATCAAACATCAACAGTCAAAATTCACCATCACCATTTATTATTTGCCCACTTCTATTTTTTTTTTCTACTCCAAATTGTTTGGCAAGGAGAAAAAAAACATATCATTATTGAAGAAGGTATTGACAATTGATTGAGTGCCTGACTATTTGACAGCTTCAGTCCTGCTGCTTGTTTGTCACATGCAATTGCTTCCTTGGTTCATGATATAGCCACACAGTGACTTTGATCAGTATGTTCCAAACGGGTATTCTTTTAGAGGCACAAAAACCTTCTGCATGTTTTTTGGTGTAGATAATATTTCCCGACCGTGTCACTAGAGTTGTTTTAAGTTGTAAAGATAGAATTATTTAATGAACTTGTTAGGAGATTATTAGGGTTGCATGTTCTTGTTGGGTAGGAAAAAATTATTTAGCACATTCTTAGAAATTTAGATCTGAAATTAAAAATCAATAGTGAGAAAGCATGAGATCAAATAGCTAAATTTTATTAACTTTTAAATATATTTGTTATCAGATTTTTCCCGGTTCTAAACATGCAACCTGAGTTCACTGAAGACTGGATGCACTTAAAAAGTGTTCAAGGATTTTGAATATAGACTATGTGATCTTATATCTTGAGAGAACATTAATTGTTAGAAACAGAGACGTTGTGTTCATGAAATCAAATCATCAAGGATATTAAAAGTCTGAATAAACATAGAGGGATGACGATTTGATCAATTGAAAGTGGTTACTTCTTCATAAGTCAACAGTCAGATTGAATATGTGAGGCTGGCTCATTTTGATACACATGCCATCTTTGACAGATTACAATGTTAGTGAATACGATGGCGGTCATGATGAGACGACCGCCATTGCCAAGAACTTATCTAATGTTGGCTAATGGTCATGGAGTCTGCAAGTCTTTCAAAATTGTACCAGTCAGATTAGACAACATTGAAAAAGAGTTTCAGCAGTGTTAGGTTAAGATATTACTAAAATTGTATTTCATGATTCTTTGCTTTTACACCAACAACTTCTTCTACACATCTCAATGGTCCATTGACAACCTTCTGAGGACCTTACACTAACAGGCGCCTACAACAACGATCTCTGATCACTTATTCGATGAACGCTAAGATATAACTTAAGGTTCTTGATCTGATCTGCTATTGGACATGTTTACCTAAATGAACGAAACAGGACTTTTTAAATTTGTATGGTTTACACTTTCCTTCTCTTGTGGCTAAGGATGAAATCATCATCGTCGTCGTCGTCATCACGAACGACTTTCTTCTTCTTTCTCGGATCTAAACCGCTGTTCTTGGTGGACGCAGATGTTTTTTGAGAACTCTCTGCTTTGCTAGTAAATGTTGGTGCAGGTTTAGTCGGTGTCCCCATTCGAATTTGCTTCATCTTCCTCTGCTTTTTCTCAAAGGCTCGCTTAGCCTTATCCGGAGACAACATACCATGTTCCATTAGCCTGTTTTAACAATTCAAGACCATTATATAACAATGTATTAAAGTTTATCATAAAGACTTGTCAATATATATATATATATATATAGTGTTTCTTTCTCACCAGAACTCAGCCATTTCGCTCCCTGGTATTTGTTTCGATAAGGATTCATAAAATATCCTCAAGGGCTCTCTCTGCAAATACAAAAAGACAGAGAAACCAAGAATCATGAGATTGAGAATGAAGAGAATAAGAAAGATATAGTAAAGCATTCATTAGAGATGTTACTCTTATAACCTCTTCGGGAATATCAAATTTTTGTCCGGGTAATGAATAAACCTTCTTCTCTCTTTTAGCTTTTCCTCTGGCTGCTGCTGCAGATGTTGTTGCTGTGTTTTTTACAGGTATTTTGGGCTTTGCCTTCACAAAAGTTTTTTTTGCAATATTAATATGTTACAAGTTCAACCTAGAAACCACAATAATCGAAAAATCACGTCACGAATGCTGAATTCATGATAAAAGAGTTCTCCTTATAATATCAACCCAATTCTTATTTCATCGTCAATTAATAAGTTCGATCTACAACTAATCCGAATCAACCAATAACTGATATCTAGCAATGGTCAGCCTTTAAACCCAAAGATCGGCTTTAATCCTTAAGAGTTAATCAAAGCTATAAAGAAATTTTAGAGAACCCACCAAATCAGAAAAAAAAAACTTTTATAAACAGAGACTTTTTCCCGATTTAATACCTGTGTTTTCGCCGCGACGGTGGAAACAGAGATTATTTCCCGATTTGATACCTGTGGTTTCGCAGTGACGGTGGAAACAGAGGATCTGGGTTTATTATCCGACATGATCGGTCTGCTACTGGTAGAGGAGGAAGCGATCTTCTTCTTGTCCTTAATAGACGGATCGATCTTGACTCTTGATGAAAGAGAAGAAGACCCATCGCGTGGCTCGCTCTTAGCTGAACTTGGTCTTCCCTGTGTCGCCATGAATATAGCTCAGATTTAGCTCAGCTTCTTTTTGTTTTGGTTTTTTTTTTTTCTGCTCGAAAGAAGAATCCGACAACGATTCCTAGAAAAGTGAATGCAATCTTCCGATTAAGTCTTGCCGCTTTCCCATCATAGTTTATGTAATGAAACGGTAAAAAACTGAAAAGGTTTAACGGTAATTTAAAATTTACACACTCGCCCAAAAACGAAAGAAAAATTCTGCTAATTTATATAATATTTTCATAATTTCGTTAAAATTAAAATATTTCAGTTTTACAAAAATCATTAACTTAAAAAATGTATATTTTATTTTAATTTACTTTTTACTATGTTTGTATAATCATGTCTTGGCTAAATAAAATCAGTAGTCTACAATCCTAATTTGATGTAGTTAATAACGAGCCTTAGCCACACACAAAATATAATTAAATAGAGAGAGTAAGTAAATTGATGTAACAATCCAACCGATAATCCTGGTTAAAACATATGGCTAAAACGTCTGAAAAACCCGGTTATACCAAACCGAATGAAGAATCATATGAAATAAATCGTACCGAATCGGTTCACCATCATGCCACATGAAATGTTTTTGAACCTTCGACACCCTCTTCTGCATCTCCACGTATCTTCTCACCGGGATCGATATAAGAATCTTCCTCAGATTACGAATCTCCTTCTCCGGCACAAACACAGCGAAAGATTCCCAGTTCAGAATCTCAAGAAACGGTGGCACAAAGTTATCAGAGATAATCACCGGAACGCAACCATACAGAATCGACTCCACCACTCTAGGGCTATTCACCTCGTAACCTTTAGCGCAAACGCAGAACTTGCTTCGTTTCATGTACCGGATGTACGATTTGTGATCGACCCGGTTAAATATTTTCATATCTGGTTCGGGTCTTGAAGACCAATGGTTAAGCAAGATGGGTCTGACGTAACCGTGTAGGTTTCCGGCGAAGAAGGCGAGTATAGTTCGCTTGGAAGGACGGTTTCCTCCAATTTTTCCGTTTGGGTTTTGTGACGAAGAGACTTTTGTTTCCGGCAAAGAGACGTCTTTTCCGACTACGCTACTCCGACATCAGCGTTACAGAGTGATCTTATGCAGTTCATGTATGGCCCTCTAGTCTCAGCTGGAGCCTATTATTATAACAAATATTAACTTACAATAATAAATATAAAGAAAACGCCAATTTAGTTATATTTTTTTTTTTGCTTTTAAAAATGTATTTCCATTTTTTTGTTAAAAAAATATAAATGTACTATTTTAAAGTTGAAACATAAAGATACAATTTATTCTAGCTAGCTAGCTTGTAAAAAGGAAACTTAAATAATGCAAAAAAAGAAGAAGATCAGGGTTTCGAAGAGCATCATACCCAATCATGGCAAGCGGTGAAGAAATGATCAGAGCCGTGAGTTCTATTCCAGAAAGTGTAGTTGGAAGAGATAAGATCGATGTAGTTCCTGAGATATTTAACAAGATTTCTACGACTATGAGAATCATGAACGTAAAGTTTCTGTTGAAGTATTCTGGAACTGAAAGGCAAGTAGAATAGATGAGCTTTGGTGGGATCTTTCGTCAAGAATCTATTGCTACTCTCCATTAATTTCATAAACCATCCTTCTGATGCGTAAATCCCTTCCATCATTGCCTCTGGCTGATGGAAGATTGGTCTGTCCCCTTCCGCGTAGACGTACACTTTCAGAGTCTGTTCCATTAGCTCATAGCTCCTACAAGAGATCCATCATTGATATATAAAACTTTTTTTTTCTTCAACAGCATGTATGATTTTGGTCTTAAATCTGATTGAGAAAATAACAACGACAAAGGCATTAAATGTTCTAAACGTATATATTTTTTATGTGTGGGTTGTTTATAGTTGTAGTAGACTAGTGTAGTTGGTTGTTTACATTAAGAAACAAAATTTCATTTTTTTTAGTTAAAAATTATATTAAATGCACAGTAACCAAAACTGTTGTGTTCTCCTTGGTTAAGAAATTAGGCCTTTACTACCCATATAATTTTGCTTAGATTGGTTAAGCGCTATAAAAAAAACCTTTTGAAAATGGACAGGTTATGGTAGAGAGGCGCATAAAGGGTATCATCCTTCTTGACCAAAGCTGCGTTCTTGATCTTGTCTCTTGCAGTTTTAAGCTCTTCGTCCACTTTTGATCCCCAAAGAGGTGCCTATGAACATTAAAAAAATAGAAAAACAGGTAATGAACAGAGTTATGAGTAATAAGAAACTGGAGCTTATGGTAAAATCATTTGCATACAAGTGAATTTTTTGGATCATTATGCCGCTTCCACATCATATTGTTCATCTGAGTTATTGATATGACAACTAAAGGTGGCTTTTTGGTGTTCCTCTGCTCATGTTTCTTGCGGATTCTAGGGATTTTGGGTTGAAGAGAATGCAGAGAACTAGTGGTGGTTTCATTGCCTTTACTTTGCCGAGAAGATTCTGTTTTGGGAGAATCATTCAAAAACTTGTGCTCAAAACTCTTCAAGACTTCCGTTCTGCTATTATTTGGTTTGAATCCAGACGATGCTTCTTCTTGAGATGCAAGAAACGTTTCATTTTCAGCACTTTTGGTGGTGCTATTGGAATCTCTGAACTTAGAAACGTTTCCGTTTCCAGGTGAAACAATAGATAATGGAGCGAGCTCGAAATACTGAAGGCCTAAAACGAAGGAAACAACCAGAACCATGAGAAGAACAACTCGAGAACATGTTTCTGCTCGGCCTAGAAAACGCAAACCCCGAATTTGATCCATCACAACCTGAAAAGGATCTCAGATTTCTATTGAACTAAAGGGATCTCTCCTGAAAACAATATAAGTTTTGTCTAATTGACTAATACATCAACTGTAACTAATTGACTAATTCGTGAAGATTGGTCCAGAAACAGAACTTGATCACTTACATGGACATCAGAAAAGAGCTTGTTGACATATAGAACTCTCGGATCCGAGAGGTTCTTTGAAGTTTCTTGGAGTGATCATCATCAACAGAACTAGACAAATAATTAACCAGCAAAGAGACAACAAGACAAGGCAATCGATGACTTTTAATTTTGTACAATCAAAAGTCTTGACTAATTTAAGTATACCAGACAAAACAGTGTTTTGGATTGACAAGCCTACAAGGTATGATTATAACTTTTCTCATATTTCAGAAGATATCTCCTTAATTATCTATGTTTGGTCAATTATGGCCCATAGTTTTCTTTTCAAAAGCTGCCTCTGTTTTGGTATTTTCCTACTACATTATTTTTCAACATGTAAACCATAGCAACTAAAAATACCACCTCGTCAGTTTTCCTACACAAAGTACTACAGCATAACTTATATTTAGTAGTTGACTTGATTAATATATACTATTTCTAGAACTTAATATCTTACACAATCCAAGAAAATGTATAAAAGGCTCTCAAAACAATGAGATTATATACTCCCTTGTCTCTCTATTGATGTTTCAATAATTTCACACATATTAAGAAAAAGCTAAGCTTTTTACTTTTAAACTAATTTATAATTATTTTACGGTAGAAAGAGAAAACATAATCCACTAAATATTATACCACTTGGAATAAAATATAAAGTAAAAATATTATTTTAGTTTTTTAATTTAGAAAATCAATATTTTAGAAACGAAAAATATTCTCTAAAACATCAATCTACGTGAAGTATTTGAAGTTTGAATTTCAGTGTCAGCGTTTGCATCCCGCACTCTGCTCTACAACGTGATCCAGGCATTGGAAGTTGCGCATCTCTGTATTCTCCCCAAGAGAAAATTAAATCCTCAGAATCATTTGTTATCTACCATTCGTTAAAGTCCTGAAAATTAAATCCTCAGAAGTTGCTAAATTTTTCTCACTAAACGCAACCATTGGATCTCCCTCAACATGCCAAATTTTTAATAGTTTCTACTGATATATTGCAAGGGCGAAACTATACCAATTCGTTATCTCAATAATCATTGAACACATATGTACGTAAAACAATAAAATTAAACTTATATATATGCAATGAAGACCTAAAATTGTTGTTAAATGTACAGTATTTTGTTTAAAATGATAATAAGAATCACAATAATCATTCCTTCAACGTCCTCAACATGGCCGTTGGCTCGTGCCAACACCGTCCTCCTCCTCTTCATCAACGTAAGGGGCAAGATTCAAGTAACAATTACCTTGGCAGTTGTCGTAACTACCACCAACATTAGGACTCTTACTAGAACTATTGGCTCGCCACCGTGCACGGCATATAACGCAGATGCCCGGCCGCCGTCCACGACTCCTCCTCCACGCCAGCATGCATTCTTCATGCACCTTGTTCTTGCAGACTCTGCACTTCACCACCGCGAGTTCCTTCTCCACGCCTCCACCATTTTCGCCGTTTACACTTTTAATGCTGTTAATATCGTCTAGACATATCGGACATGTTGCTGGCTCTTCGTCCACCTCATTTTCCTATTCAATATATCAAATGATATATTTACAAAAATATATTTAAACATTGATTATTTAGGATAAGCAAAACGTAACCATTAATTATATACATGTAAAAGATTTAGATTTTCACAGTTTCTTTTAGAAATATTTTTATGTAAACGACGTAGTTACATTTTCAAACAAAATGTTTAATGAATTTCCATACGATGGCAAGTGTATATCAGGGTAAAAAAAGTCTTACCATTTGACTGGTGGAGGAGGATGAGTTAGTAGTATCGCCAGGTTGAGAAGTGGCGGCTGAGAAAAGCTGAAGAAACCGTTGCTGGAGATGGAAACTGGCGAGGCAGTCAGGCAGTGTCGGTGCTGAGAGCAGGCGGTAGAGGAGACATGGCCGGAGTCTCCGTTGCCTTAGACACTTATCATCGAGAGGAAGGCCGAGAACTCGGATCAAGACAAACAAGATGTGTTTGCACGGCTTCTGACGGTCGGGACAAGTACAAGTCGTTGTAGCCGTTAGCGTCACCGTATAAACATTACACGTCGCACCGAGAACATGAAAAGTTCCGCCATTTGGACGGTTGAGGAGACGGATCCGGTGACGAAGAGCTCGAAGTATCCGATCCGCCAACGGTTGAGCCAAGAAATACCGTTGGTCTCGGTTACTTACGTATGGAGATAATTGATTCGATCCGACAGATTCCATTTGATTTTTAAGAATTCCGTTACCAACAGTTGGAGATTATACCAATATGCGATATATATATATATATATATTTATGTTGTGTAAAGATAGTTGTTACAGTTAACTTATACACGTCATGTATTTTTTGTGAAGATTCTTTGTATGAAACGATGGCACACGTGTGGAATAACGGCGACGTGTAGGAGATCACCAAATACGGCGTTACACGGAAGGCAAAGTCCATCTCATATATTCGCGATCCAAGTTAATTAATGTAAGACGTCGTGTTGTTTTTAGGAAGTACTGTGGCACAGCATGACGTTTATTTTTCACTTGACTTTTGTTTGAAAACGTCGTCGCTTTTAGGTTAAACCTCGTAAAAACCCAATCTTCTTTCTTGCTCGCAGTGTTAACCTAGAACTAGAAATCAAAATCTCAGCTTCAGATTCGTTTCGTTAGCCGGCAAAAATGGCTTCTCGATGTCGATCTTTGTCTAAACCAGCGTTTTCTATGTTTAGATCTGCAATGAACAAGCCCTCGGTTCGACCCAAATCGGCTTCATCGTTTCTCGGCGTCCCTCCTTCTCCTGGACTTTCGAGGTAAATCAACTGATTGATTGATTTGATTTGTTTTTTTTCCCCAAATTTGAGTTGTGGATTCGTATTCGTGAGTGCCCAATTCATGTATTTTGTTAAAGGTTTGTTCTTTTTTAACTTTCGATAGGCCGATAGCTCAGCTGGGATCACTTCAATCGTTGCTTCCATTGTATAGTGCGGTGGCTTCAGCTAGATTGACTTCGTGCCTCGGTATCGATTCACAGAATTCTAGGTCATTAGCTCAGGGTATGCTCTGCAGTGCGAATCCAGGAGTTTGATATTCTTCCAAATGTTTTGTGTTTAGTATATCTGTAAGCAACCTTTTTTTTATTTTTAACTCTTTGCTCTTTGCATAGCTTCGAACTTACATGTTGTTTACTCTTGGTTTCAAATTAGAGCTTTGATTCTCTTAATTTAGAATCTGTAAGCAGTTTATAGCTGAATTGGAGTTTGCCTTTGCTGGATAGCTCTGTGCAACTTTGAAACCTATATTTGCAAAAATGAGTATTGACAT
Organism: Camelina sativa; assembly: GCF_000633955.1. Taxonomy (NCBI): domain Eukaryota; kingdom Viridiplantae; phylum Streptophyta; class Magnoliopsida; order Brassicales; family Brassicaceae; genus Camelina; species Camelina sativa. The sequence goes on from NC_025697.1 coordinate 4,821,275, forward strand.
TCAGAATCCAGAAAATTATCACAGATCTCAGCTGTTTTGAACTTGTCCGTCCTGCTCCACATTGGCTTGATCTTGCTTTGTTATTCCTTTCACATTGTGCAGTTTCATCAGGACTATTTGCAGTTTTTTAGTGTACTATTAGGGTTTGCAGGGACATATAGATTAGTTGGCTATATGCTTATGAAAGAATTGTTTTTGCATAAGAATCTTGTATTGGCTTGAAGATGAAAAAGATGCCAATTTGGTGTTGCTCTTTTTCTTCATCTTCTCTTCTGTGAACTTTTTGTAGTGTTATTGATTGAAGAATACAACTGAAACATATATGTTTAGGTGGCACATATGCTAATCTATGTCTCTCATGAATCTTGCAGAGCTTGGCCTAAGCGTGCCTCGATAATGAGACCAGACTCGAAGAAAAATGGATTCGTTTTAGATGAGATTCTCTGCATTTTTGCTTTTGCTGGTCTAATTCAGTCACTCAGATCAGTTCTCTGTTTTCTGGGTGATAAAACACTCTCTTCTTTAGTTACATTCCAATTAAGCAAAACGATGTCTGTTGGAACTTCTATGTTCAACACATCAAAGAATGAACAATAATAGTATCTTGTCTATGCCATTGGTTAGCCATGGTTTTCTTCTATTCCATTATTGGCTAGTTTCATTTGTTACTTTTGTGTTTTATCAGTTGTTATTCAATTTTTTTTATTTAGGATGGATTAATCTAGTGATCGTATATAACTATCAAAATGATCTGCAGTGTGAAAGTTGAGCCAACCCATGAGATACGCATATAGTCAGACCACCCAAAAACTCTGTATGACTGTATGTAGTGTGTTAAAAGTTAAAACGCCTTGCCGTTTCTGACATTTGCACACAAATTCAATAAAGGCCTTGCCGTTTCCTACAATGTAAAACGACGTGACGTCTACTTTTTTTCTTTTTCAAACAGTCCTTCCCTTTTTTACCTCAGACTGAGCAAAAAATTTCTACCAAAAAAAAAAAGACTGAGCAAAAATTTGCAGCTCTTCAACACGAAGAACGGAAGAAGAGAGCAAAAAAAATAAAAAATGGAGAAGAAGCGTGAAGGAGTAATGGAAGCAATGAGTCGGATCGTATCAGATCCTTACTATTTCCTCCATTTCATGGCCTTCTTCTCTTACCTTCCGATTCGTAGCTCCGCCGCACCCTACACTTCACATCGACTCTTCGACAGAGAAATCCAAGCGTTTCTAGCGTTCCTTATGTTTTCCGCTATCAAGGTTTGTGTTCTTCTTCTTCTTCTGTATATGAGTCGAACTTTGCTAAAGTCTCTTTACTTCTTCACTTTTTACTTTATTGATTTGTGCAAAATTCGTTTTGTAGATGGTGAGGGAGGAAACATGGGAAGCTTTCGTTGCGGATAGTTTACTCTACGCTAAGGTTAGCGACACTCTCGCCGATTTCAGATTCCGAATTGTAAGATTCATGTGAAATCTGCTGATACACATTTATTTACTCGCGCCCAGATCTTTCTCATAGCTGTGTCGTTGATTATGGATTATCGAGTGGCGATCTGGTTTAGTGTCATCTTTTCAGGTGAGCTCAATTTCAATCTGTTGATAGATCTAACAGCGTTGAGTATTTTTAAGTTTGATTTGAATGTTTCCTTTTGCAGTTATATATCTTTTAGCTCAGCAACCAGCATTTAGTAAATTAGGTATGGGGAAGATTCTTCAAATTTTTTTTGCTTTCTATGGATTTTTGGGAAACAAAAGTTGTGTTTTTTGAAAAATGCTTAAACGATTTGCAGGAACTGCGAAGAAGCTAACACCTATGCAGTTGGAGGATTTGCTATCAGATGGGCGCACAACGAAGTACTGGTTGGTACGTTGGAACTCTTGGCTTTTTATCTTCTACTTAATGTTGTTGCTCTTTCCGAATCAGTGAGGTTATGATCTTTAGATGATACATTTGAAAAAACTAGGAGAAGACTTTGGGTTAACAAAATTGATTTTATTGCATAGAGCAGAGCTTACATTCTGATTCCACTTATGGAGAAATCCATTCCATCTCCCATAGCGAGAAAGTTACAATTAAGTTTGATCTGTGATTTTTCTGTCAAATCCTTAGCAATTTCTACTCAAGAATGATCTCTGTTTAGAGTTTGTCAAAACTCAAATAGATCGATCATTTGTCAAACGACTCTTCATGCCCTTAATCTAAAACGAGAGGAGAGGAGAGGTGAGGTTTCAGTTTTCAATATGATTCTTTTTTCGTATTTGTTCGATGAGAAATGCGAGTAAGGTTTAACTAAGCATGCTGTCTATGAAGCTAGATAATACTTATAGTAGCCTCCCCTTATCATTATGACATCAAAGTTTGTCTTTCTTTTGTTTAGCTGTCAATCAATTAAGAAACAGAACTGATCTGCAACATCTAGTAAAACAATGTATGAAATTGAACGTTTGGCGCAAAAGGGGTTACTGTTGTAGGCTTGTAGCTACTTTTTATGATGATGTGCCTTTTCACACCTTTTGCAGATAGAATTCTTTGCATGTAGTTCATCTAAGTGTGTTCGTTCAAGCCGATGCTTTCCTGAGCTCTCCATCACGTAAGCTTTGTGTACGAATTAAGAAAACACCCCAGTTTCACTTTTACTCTTATGAGACACACTCACTCACTCTTCTTCCATTTCTTCAGGTACTCGAATAATCTTTTGTCTTTCGGAACTGTTGATCTTGGACTTTTCCCTAATACTGCAGCGCAGTTTGGAATATCTCTTGCCGGTAATAATTCTTCACTAACTCATTTATTTGCACAAACCCAAAAACACATCGAGTCTCTGTTTGTGGAAGCAGCTGATCATATTGTGTAACACATATTTAGGTGGAATGTCTCAGCTTCCAACATACATATTGTTTGAAAAGGGTGCCGAAGTCTCTCGGTTCCCAGACTTTTATGTTGATGCTGCACCTTCTTTACCCATAACCAAGGTTTACATGCTTTGACACAATTGGCAAGAAATCAGATTTTATAATGGCTACATTGATTCTCTTAAGGCTTTAATGAAATCCCTTGTTGTTGATGTTTGCAGAAACTTCTATGTCAACATTTTGAGCTTGATCGGCTTCTACTTGACTACATAAACGGAGCATAGTCGGAGAAAACGGGTATTCTGGCTTTCTCTTGCAAGAGCAGTATGAACACACATCACCACAACCATCACACTATCTTATTCGTTTGTTTGTTCTCTTAAAATGGGCATTTTTGGTGAGGCTCGCGGGAGAAAACGACGGTATTATACTTTAGTGCTATAGAGAGATAGAAAGATTCTGTTGAAATCTTACGGCTTGAAATTTCAACGAAGTGTTCTTGAATATGATGGTAATGAAATATCGGTTTCTGACTTTTACTTAAGTGCTAATCGTATTCATGACTTTTGAGGCTTATTGGCACTCGTACGTCTCTTATTGTGTTGTTTTCATGTGCTTTAGTACAACCCATTATCCTACTTCCTAGGCTATATCCATGTGTCGATGTGTGGACTAGAAAATTACCATCAAATGAGAAAAAAAAATTGAACACAAAGAAATTCGAAGAAAAACCAACTTAATTAGAAGTATACTCGACCTACCAATTCAAAAATATGGATTATATAACGGGTTGTATATTTTTTTTATACTCATTATTCACGAAAGTAAAATTAGTTGTAAATACGAGGAACATGTTTTTGTAAAATAAAAGAGTCGATGGTGTATATGTATAATTTTAATATATTGTACTTACTACTTACCTAAAAGGTTGGATCGTGGCATCGTGCGGCGACTACTTTCCCAAGTATCATGTGTTTCATATCTTTACCTGCCATTTATTTTCTCGCAAACATTCCAAAACTAAAGAGGATGAAAGCAACAACTCATTATGGGGATCCCAATAAGTATGTGAAAAATGTGATAATAAAGAGGCATCGTTATCTGTAAAAGACGTGTGATTAACAGTTGGATGAACAAGAAAATGAATCACTTGGTGCGGATGATGCCTAGTGGCAACTTCTGGTCAACACGTTCCAAAATCCTACTTAATCCATTAATTAAATGATTTGATCTATCTCCTGTGACTCAGCTTGCTTCTCACTTTCTCGTGTGTATAGTTTTATGTATATATATATAAAGTATATAATAAATACACGATCATATGATTATAATAATAAATCAATAAGAATGTGTCAAATTGAACATATTAGGCATACAAATTCAATGTAACGAAATAAAAGGATATACCGATATAATATCAATTTTAATATAGCGAAAAAAAAACAATAATCAGTTTCTTAAAACGCGGTTTTTAAGCCAAGTCGCGCGAGTCAATTAATTAATAAATGTCGTATAACCCGTAACGGACCATTTATATCAATTCTATCCAACTCATCAACGGTTCTTGACCGAACCCTCGCGGAAACACAGTATCAGCACCGTCCAAATCTCTGACTTTGACCGCTCAACAACATTACTACATAATCTCGTTAGCTCAACAACCAGTTACATATAGCCACGTAGTCACTCACACGATACTCCGCCGCTGTATCAGATTAAAAAGTATTCACCTCTTATAAATTGAGTCCCCACCCTTTGCCCCAATTTTTTTCTGACATTTTCTCTGTTACACGCTTTCCTTCTTTCTTTCTTCTTTTTTTTTTTTCCATTTTTATTATTTTTACGATTTGTGAATTTTTATTTTTTTTCCGGCGATGGCGTCAACGTCGGGGGAAATGGAGCAATTGACATCAGGTGCGAGCAATCGGATAATTTTTATATTGAGAACGCTAAGGAAGTGTCTCGTCTTCGTTCTCTCCCTCGTTCTTTCTCTTCTCCTCGTTCTCCGTCTCCGTCCTCGTCGCCGTGTCTCGCCTCTTTCAACGCCGGAAGAGGAGGAGGAGGAAGTAGAGGAGGCTGATCCTGCTCCTTCGAGAAGATGGAGACGGAAGATGGCTTGGAAGCTGGAGGAGGAAGACACGGCTAGACGTCGTTCGTTAGCGGAAAGCGTTGAGATGGTCGGAGATGGAGAGATCTCTTGTCGTTGGAGCAGTTATTTGTTTTACGGCCGTCGTGGTAACGCTTTGTTCTCTCGGTCGTGGTTACCTCTCTCCGGCGAACTTAGGTAATTAATTAGCCTTTCGAATTTTTTTGCATGCACAAAATTAGAGTTCTCCGGTTAAGTTCTTCTTCTGGTATCGATTTTGACTTTGAATTTTGAAAATTTTGTTTGTGTTTTCAGAGGGATTTTGATTATTATCCATGGATTGAATGAACACAGGTGAAAAAATCTATACTTTTTTTCAATTTTAGTTCGTTTTATTAAATCTCTGTTCTTTGATCAATGAATCTCTCATTCTGTGAATTTTCTTAAAATGTGCAGTGGAAGATATTCTCAATTCGCTAAGCAGCTTAACTCGAGTCATTTAGGTGTATACGCTATGGACTGGATTGGTAATGAACACGAGCTTGTTCTGTTTCTTTTTTTTCATTTTCATATTTTGTTCTGAAACTGTGGGTCTGAACAGGTCGCCATATGTTACTGTATTAGGTCACGGTGGGAGTGATGGTTTGCATGGCTATGTTCCTTCTCTTGATTATGTTGTTGTCGACACCGTAAGTTCACACAATCTTACAGACATTAGTTGTTGTTTTTTTGTTTTGCTTTTTGGTTATGAAACTAGAGAAATGTTCCATCTTGATTTAGTGATTTGGTGTCTTGATTTGAATTTCGACAGGAAGCTTTCTTGGAAAAGATTAGGTCTGAGAATCCGGGGGTACCGTGTTTCCTCTTTGGTCACTCTACTGGTGGAGCTGTGGTTTTGAAGGTACTTTAATTTCGTACCTTTGAAGCTCTCTTCAAGATTTTTATTGTTTACAGTGTCCTGACTTTAAGGGTCTACCTTGTGTTAACATAGGCAGCTTCATCTCCCTCTATTGAAGATATGTTAGCTGGCATTGTCCTGACATCGCCTGCACTTCGTGTCAAACCCGCTCATCCCATTGTCGGAGTAAGTCAGTCTCCTTTGCTGTATTCAAGTTAGATGCTTTTTCATACTCGGCTAGAGAATTTTGTGGGTGATCGTTAGATCATATGTTTCTTTGTAGGCAATAGCTCCAATCTTCTCGTTGGTCGCCCCAAGGTTCCAATTCAAAGGAGCAAACAAGAGAGGCATTCCGGTCTCAAGAGACCCTGAAGCTCTCTTAGCCAAATACTCTGATCCGTTAGTCTACACGGGTCCAATAAGAGTCCGAACAGGCCATGAGATTCTTCGCATAACAGCTTACTTGACCCGGAACTTCAAGTCTATTACAGTGCCTTTCTTTGTTCTCCATGGTACAGAGGACAAAGTCACTGATCCACTAGCTTCACAAGATTTGTACAATCAGGCACCATCAGTTTTCAAAGACATCAAACTCTACGATGGTTTCTTACACGACCTTCTCTTTGAACCTGAGCGTGAGGATGTCGGTCGTGATATCATCGACTGGATGATGAAGCGGCTTGATGTTGTTAACGGATCAGCCCCTGGCCTCTGGTAGAAGATCAAATGCGACATATCAGAGGTCTTCTTCTTCTCTAGGTGGTAGTTGCGATACAAATGGTGTGGTTGTAAAATCAGAAGCAAGTGTAGGAGATACATATACAATGGTTTTAATCTATGAATTGTTTGATTATTGAAGAACTTTCATATGAAGATAGATTTGTGAATGCATACATATAAGATACTGTAACTGACTTTATAGAAGAAAACATTTTTTGAGTGACGAAAAAAGGTTTATCCACAAAAAATCCTTTTGAAGTTATCTGAATAAATGTCTGGTTCGGTTATCAGGCATTTCGGTTTGGTTACTTATTTATTATCAGTACAAATATTTAGAACCCATTAAAACTGAAAACAAACAAAAACATAAATCATCGCTGAAATGATCAATAACAAGAAACCGATCAATTTTTATGGTCAATGGCAACATCATTTTCCAGATCTTTGATTTAAAACACAGTATCCAGTACGGTATCTACTCATTACACAGTCAATATAATATTCATAATTTTCATAGAATTATGTAGCACACTTACCAATACAATTCCCTCGTCCTACACATACATGATACAACCCAACACATACAACCCAAAACAAAAATATTATTTTTAAAACTATCTTTAGCATTTTGGTTGCTTTACACACTTTTTTTAATAGAGATTAGAAACATTTGGACGTTATTTAGTAGAAAGGGGATGGATAATTGAAGCGAAGGAGCAAATGATATATATTCGATTCTATTTCGTTATGTAATTATGTTTTAATAAAAGCAATAACATAGAGTAGTAGTAAAATAACTTTTACTTCGATGAATTTAATACCCAATACAATTGAAAACCAAAAACATAAAATTTAATAAAAACATAATTCATGCTTAAATCACCAACTATAAGAAAATAATCGATTTTTAATATTTAGTGCAACAACAATCGCCAGAATTCTGATCTGGAACACAACTTCCATAATCGTATCCTTTCGTTACACAGTCATGGATGCATTCATTATCTTCATAATGTCCTGTAGCACACTTAGCAAAACAGTTCGGTGATCCTATTCCTGCACATACAACCCACAACATAATTTATACTTTTATAGTATATGTTTAACATTTTGGTAGCTTTACACACTTAAAAAAAACTATTTTACTTTAATCTAGATTAGAAACATTTTTTTCTACTGTAATTATGTTTTAACAAAAGCATTAACATATAGTAAAATAAATTTTATTTTGATGAATTTAGTACCCATTACAGTTGAAAACCAAAAACAGAAAAATTAATAAAAATATATTTCATCGCTTAAATTACCAATTATATGAAAATAATATGACTTATTTTCTATTACAACAACATTTTCCAGATCTTTCATTTGGAACACAATGTCGAGTACGGTAATCATCCATTGCACAATCTATATGGCATTCATTATCTCCATAATATCCTATATCACACTTAGCAAAATAATTTGGTGGTCCTACACATATAACCCACAATATATGTTTATCATTTTGGTAGCTAGATATCTACAAAAAAAAAATTAAAAGAAAATCTTAAAACAAATGTACATATGATACCCATACATATATTAATATATATATATATATATATATATATTGGCTATTCTCGATTCTATATTTTACATAAAAAGTTAAAATTGCTACATAATATCCTATAATACACTTAGCAAAACAATTAAGAGGTCCTACACATACAACCCACAACATAATTATTTCTTTAATCATATGTTTAGCATTATATATATATATAATGGCTGTTCTAGATTTTATATCATGAAAATAAAAAATCTTTAAAATTATAAAAAATAGTTACATAATAATAAGATACAAAAGAATTCTTCTTGTAAGAAACATCATACCTGAATCGGCTAAAACATTGTTGTACGAAATTGTCAATATTATTACAAGAAAAAAGGTGATATAAATTTTTGTAATACTCATTATATGTATCTTTTTGTTTTATTTATGTTGAGAAGAAAAGATTTTTATAGCTTTAGTACCTTAGAAAAGCTATATTTATATGATTTTTTTTGTTGATTTTATTTTAATTTAATACCCCAATATTTTATTTTGACCATAATGATTCTTTCATATTTGCTAATTGCTACCAAGAAAGTTTTGGAAAAATATTATTTCTTATTTACTGTAAAAAAATATTTTATAGAAAAACATTTTAAGTCTCAATCTAAGATAATAAAGTATGCTTCCATTTCTAAGGAAACTCCAACTAATTGTCCCGTGGCGCTTGTATATCTTACACATGTCATATTTTTCTTCCATTTTCTCTATGCTAAACAAGGTTAATGGACTGTGGGTTATCTTTCACCAATATAATCCTGCATTCTTAATGTAGTGTACATTTAATTTAATTACATGCACTCAATATATTATTTTTTTCTTATGGTATTTACTTAGTAAAATTTAAAATTATAAGGACAGATGACAAAGTTTTGCATATGATTGATGTTGGGTTTCATTCTCTTAATCACATGTTTAATATAATAAAGTAGGCTTCCATATCTAAGGAAGCTCCAAATGATTGCCACATCTATCATCTTTTTCTTCTCTTTTTTTTCCATGCTAAACAAGGTTAATGAGCTGTGGGTTATATTTGTAATAAGTGGTTAATGGGTCACCTTAATTCTTTATGTATGAAAGTAAGCCGAGTAAATTTATCGTCTTCTGCAAATTTATCGACTTCTCCCCCAAAATAATAACAACAAAAGAATTTAAAGTAGAGTTCTCTTCTAAAACTTGCTTTCAGAACTTGACACGTAAGACCTCTAGAGTTAACAGCTGTCATGGACACCTGTTCACAAATAAGCAAAAACCAGATTCCACCCACAAATGGGTCGTACTCATACATGAAGCCCACATTCGTACATGTTCATTTTTATTGTAATTTAAAACCATAAATTATCTTTTATTTTAAACCAAAAATGTCAAAGAAGAAGCTCCAACTAATTGCCACATGGTATCTGTATATCTTATTTGACCCGGAATTTCAAGTACATTACAATACCTTTTTTTGTTCTCCATGGTACAACGAAAAAGTCACTGATCCACTAGCTTCACAAGATTTGTATAATTAGGCACCATCAGTTTTCAAAGAGATCAAAGTCTATGATGGTTTCTTACACGAGCTTTTCTTTGTACCTAAGCGTGAGGATGTCAGTCGTGATATCATCGACTGGATGATGAAGCGGCTTGATAATGTTAACGGATCAGCCCCTGGCCTCTAGTAGAAGATCAAATGCGACATATCAGAGTTCTTCTTCTTCTTCTCTAGGTGGTAGTTGTGATACAAATGGTGTGATTATAAAATCAGAAGCCAAAGTGTAGGAGATACATATATAATGAATTTAATCTATTAATTGTTTGATTTTTGAAATTTACCGTATCATATATGAAGATAAATTTGTGAATGCGTACTTCATAAGTATATACATTATCATTGTTGATACTTTAACTGATACTCTATAGAAGAAACAAAAATCTCTCTGTGACAAAAAAAAGTTTATCCACAAAAATCCTACTGAAGTTATCCGAAATAAATGTTTGGTTTTGTTATCAGGCATTTCAGTTCCGTAACGTATTTCTTATCAGTACAAAATAGTACCCATTAAAATTGAAAAAGAAAAGTAAAAATAATTCATTGCTTAAATCACCAATTATAAGAAAATAATCGATTTTTATTCTCTACATTTCCCAATACTTAAGTTATTTCTTTTTATTTTATTTTGTAGAGTAAAACATATTCATTTAAAGTTTTAAACAAATATTAATAAAATGACTACTATTGAAAGATTTCTTATTATCGTTAGTTCCTATTGTGAATGAAATTTTTAGTTTTGTTGGGCAAATTAAATCTTATACAGTGAATCATGTTTATTTTTTTCAATTTTTGTTGACAAACTTCGTTTTATGTTGTAATTAATATTTTAACATTAGTAGACATATTTATTAACTATAGCGTGGAGCAAATTTTAGTTTAAGAATAGAAAAAAAACTTTATGTCATCTCCTGTGCCCATTGAAGTTTGTGATTTTCTGTCTAGTTCATGAATCATGATGAATCAAACATAGATGCTATTTATCAAAAGAAAAAGAATATAGATGTTGACGTATTTAAAATGTATTAAGAAAAATTGTAGTTTTGAATATGGACAACATTTTTTTTAAAAAAATTACAATATTTGCTAAAAAAAACGTAAGAAAACAAAAATTCAGCTTTTCATTCCTATGCCATTTTTTAAATAAATTTGGAGATCAGTAATGTAATGTATAAATGAAAAGTATAATAAAATTGTAACAGTTTCGAAAATTAATGTGAATTGAAAAATGAGTAAATGACAGTGGAAAAAGGAAAAAAACTGATTTATTTAGTTAAAAGGAAGAAAAAAATGATTCCCAATCCCATGGTAGAATTAAAAGTTCTCTCTTCAGTGTACGCAATAACCAAAACAGGAAAAATTGCTTATGCTTTCTTGTCAAGTCATCATTGGCCTTAATAACTTGAAAAAGATACGATTCCATGAGCTCAAAACACCCCACATAAAAATGAAAGGAAAGAGATAAGGAAGGATAAAACTAAAATAGAAGTGCCCAGTGTAAATTTGGTCTCCAACCAGCTGCATCTTATGCTACGCAGTCGTGCTAAGACGTTAACTTATTGGTGCCGGTAGCAACTCGAATTCATTTTTTGTTTTAAGTTGACAATAATAAACACCATAGTCAAATAACAAAAACATATAAAACCTAATGTAGCAAACAAACGAAACTTTCAAAGTTATAATTTTTTTAACTAGTTATATATTTTTACATAAATAATTTTTTTTGGGACAAATTTTAAATAATAAGATAACAAAATGACTCAAATATTCTTATATATAACATGCTTAAACAAATACAAGAGTGTTCTGCTAAAAACGATTAACATAGTGTTAAACAATTATGATTGCATTTTAATTAAAACAAAATTCTAAAGTAGTAGAATTCTACTAAAAAACAAGTACAACTAAAACGATAAAAAAACAAAAAGAAGAATACATAAAGAGAGCAGGCTTACTTTTATGATGAAGATGAACGATGATGGTTTGTCTATTTATCCAGTTTGTTTTTTTTGTTTAACTTAAATGAAATTTGATTAAAATCAACCGTCTATACGAGAACTAAAAAGGAAGAAACGTAAATGAGGATACTTTTGTTAGACCTTACCGAAAAGACTAAAGTTAGTAAATAAGGGTTTGTTGAAAAAACTAAAAACGATTAACATAGTGTTAAACAATTGTATTTTAAAACAAAATTTTAAAGTAGTAGAATTCTACTAAAAACAAGTACAACTAAAACGATAAAAAAACAAAAGGAAGAATACATAAGAGAGCAGGCTTACTTTTATGATGAAGATGAACGATGATGGTTCGTCTATTTATTCAGTTTATTTTTTTGTTTAACTTAAATAAAACTTGATTGAAATCAACCGTCTATACAAGAGCTAAAAAAGTTGGAAACGTAAATGAGGATACTTTTGTTAGACCTTACCAAAAAAAACTAAAGTTAGTAAATAAGGGTTTGTTGAACGTAACATATCTATGATTAAAAATAGTGCTTTGATATTTTTCCAAAACATGATGCCGTAGGCGGAAGTTTATTTTTTCAAAGCACGAGGCACGGCCCTTTCTACTAAAATACTAATCAAGACCATAAACAAATACAATATAGATACATTTACAATAATTAAATTCCTTAGAACATTTTATATATAGTTTATTTATTCAGTTTTATCTTTTTAATATAAATTGAAATCCTATTGAAATTGAGCGAGCCTTCGCCATTTACGTACATACATGAACTCAATAAATAAACCAAGATCTAATCTATTTTGAGATATAATATTGAATCATATATATCTTCTAAACGATTTAAAAAAATGGCAATTTTCAGTAATTTGAAGAATAGTATATGTATTGAATCAAATATATCTTGAAAATTATATATATATATATATATATATATATATATATATTTATAATGTCAAGGTTTAACAATTAAGGGAGAATAAAAGTAGACTATATATCTATCATAATATTTTAATATGAAGTAAAATTATTTTGAACACTATCAAAAGAAAAAGGGAAGCTCACTAGCTCAATAAAAGTTAGATTAAACCCAATGGGGCCAATGCCATTTAAATACAAGCACGCAAGGGTTTGGTGTTCTTGAAGTAAATCCTTTTATATCTTCCCTCAGTCTTACCGAAAAGGAAAACGAACCAAATAAAGTTAATGCTACAATGGCCAAATGAGAGACTCTTGCAGATAGAGAGAGATTCGTGTGTGAGAGAATATAGTTTTGTGATTATTTTTCTTTTTTTCTTTTTTTCTTTTTAAAAAAGAGATACCGGTTTATATTAATCGAAGGAGCCATAATACATTGAGCATCGCTCTGGAGTTTATAAGACCAAAAGAGAACGAGATACAACAAAAAGATAGATAGGAGCTACGAACTGTGGAAATTGGTGAACCATAGTGTGAGGTAGGATGGTGTTGTCGGGCTTGAGGGCAAGTTTTTTCCGTCGAGTGCTGTGATCTTTCTTCGGAGCTGCAAGTGAATCTCTCTTTTGAGTTGGTTCTCTAATCGTACGGGTGTTGCTTCTTGTATAGAGATCAACAAAAGATGCTTCGATTTATCCTCGCATGTCTTCTCTTTTTCTCTTTTCGTCTTCCCTCTTCTTCAGCTCGACCACCCCGGGCATGAGGTAATAAAATTCGAACCTATATTTAAAACATCATTGAAACAAACTAAACAAAAAGTAATAGTAAACATGATTGAAACACTCTCTAGGTGTGTTATTTTATTTCTAAGAGGAGAAAAAAAGAACGACTTTGTCGATATAAATTAGAATCCAAAAGATACTGGGCCGGGCTTTGACAAATTTACATGTTAAATGAAAAAAGAAGTAGCAAATTTGTGAATTTTATTTTATAGCCAATTGAATATAATTATATTATATTTTATAGTCAACATGATAGCCAATTAATTTTAGTTTATCAAATTAACATTATAGCCAATTGAATATAATTATATTTTATTTTAATATCATGTTGACTATAATGTTAATTTGATAAACATTCAATTTGCAGGCAATATGTTCTTATTTTTTCGATCAACTGGAATTAATATTAGAAAAGGTTGTTACTTTTTACAGAATAAACCAACTCAGGCCCAAGAGAAATAGGAATAACATCTCCTACCTCTTTTTGATCTGATATTACACTAAGCCCATAACAAAAGCCTAAGCCTATACAAAAAAATATGCTCTACGATTAAGCCATATTTCTCAAAAACCTAGGTTCAAACAGGCAATAGTGAATATAACAACATATGATTGCAGTCTACCTTCGTCAGGCAATATGTTCTTATTACATTAATATCTTTGCCTACACCCATTATTTATTATATTCAAATATATCATGTTAACAAAATATATATATATATATATATATAACCTTTTTATATATTCTTAACTATTTAAAACAAGAAATGTTATATTCACTATTCATTTTGATTTTTAAGACTTTCTCCAATATACTCACCATAAATCTATTTCTAGTAAACGCATCTAATTAGTTTACGTACTAGCCAATAATCATTACAAGAACATTTTCCATCTTTAAAATGATGAACGATTCCCTCAACACAATCTCTCTACCAGAGACCATCAACATTTATTTCATCGTGTTATGACCATCTCCGCATACCCTTTGATTAGTTCTTGAACACCCAAACCCGGTCTAGATTTCTCCGTGCTTATAAGCCCAAATGTAACTGCGGTTTTCTCACCCAATCATCCTCTTAACTTTCTCTACGTAGAACTTATAAACATTCCTTCTCTGCCCCATCATCCTCTTTCCTTTTATCTTTCCAACTGAAACCTCTTTTAACCAAGTTTCTCTATTTCATCTCCCTCCTCATCTACCTAGACTCTTCTTCCCAGTTCCATGTATATAAGCTGTAGGCTCATTCGGATCAAGTTCTAAGATCTTCCTCGCAGCCATCTTACCAAGTTCTGTGCGTGTTACTGTGAACTCTGCAAGCTCCAAGAAACGTACCTTATACTAAAAGATTGGATTGGAGGACAGTGAGAAAGTGAAATCATTTGTTTGGAAACGACCTTGTGTACCTAGATTTCAGTATTGCCGTCCAAGGCATAACACTAGGATCCTGCAGTTTTCTATCAAATACCTTTCTGCAAATCATCTAGCGAAACATCCAGAAAGCATTTTGCATACATAATAATCAACTAAACTACACTCAACATCATCCGCGAGTCCCTGATCTAGTGGCCCAAGAATGCAATTGCTTTCCCAGAGACAAGTTCTCCAACAGAGAGCTTATCTGATTGAAATCCCCAAAATCTTGTTTGCTTTTTTACGAAAACCCCATTTGCATATACATAATCATCAACGTCCAAGTAACACCATTTTAGTTCAGACATTTTATCAAACACTTTATACGCATTTCTCAAGATTATTCACAATTAAAAGTCTTCACCCCTAAGATTACTCTTCCTACTTCAAAAAATTCCGAATTTGTAACACGCTCGAATCACCGCCGTGTCACATATAATCGTTTGGCACCAAAATCTCAACTCAACAGAAAGCTTAATCACATTTTTAAGAAAAAAATTCACAGCAGATTTTGAATACAACAAACTGATTAGTGAGCTGTACGATAAACGAGTCAGTGAATAGAAAGTGACAGAATCGGTCCCATCACGAGTCATGCGATCAAGAGCTAAAATCTTTCCACGAAGATCGCCGGCATTGACTTGACGTTGATCCCATTTTAAACCGACGGTCGTCGATATGAAACCGGAAGAAGTAACTTAACTAATGTGTAAGTTGTGGTGATAAAAAAAAAAAAAAAAAAAAAACCGGAGTCGACCGAACCAAACGAAACATACATGAAAACCTCTTTTTTTTTTTTGACGATCATACATGAAAACCTCTATAAATTAATATTGGTGAAATTTTATGATCTTTTGTTATCTATCTATCGATTTACTAAAATTTCACTGGTAGACTCCGGTTAATGACTTGTATTAACTTCTTAGACTTAACTTGCGGTTAATGACTTATATTACCAATTTCATTGGTAGACTCCAGTTACTGACTTAGATTGTTAATGTCTTTCTTCTATCTTTGTGGTTCTAATTCCTAGTTTCTTATATTATAATTATACAAAAAAATGCGATACTTTTGCAAAAAGTTAAATGTAACAGTACAATCCTTAAGTAAGTATTCTTATTAATAATTACTCTCGATATTATGGTTGAATGTAGTATGCGATCGTATCTTCTACGAATAGCACGCCAGAAATATATGGTACAAAAGCGATAGTCAACGTTTGGGCCCCGGCGATAGAAGAAGGAGCCAAAGAGATGTCTGTAGCGCAGATTTGGATTGCCTCGGGCGATTATAAGAGTGATGATCTTAACACCATTGAAATAGGTTGGCAGGTAATAAGTTCAAATATTACATCTGAATTTTGTTTGTTATTGACTTCCTAAATTTTAGTTATATATATATTACAAACGACTAAAGCAATAATTTGTTTTCATTATTTAAATATGCAGGTTCTGCCGACGGTGTATAGGGACAACAGGCCTAGGTTATTCGTCTTTTGGACGGTACGTTTGATTCTTTAAAATTCATATATTCTACTCTTTTTTTTGTTTCTTTAATTACTTAACAAAACATAAATTATAAATATTATTCATAATAGAATTTCTATACATTTCTTGTTTATAATATGAATTTCGTATGTAATTACTTCAGAGCTGGAAATACTATTACTATCCCCTTTTTAATATTAAAAAGAGAAGTACACAATATAGTTTTTGTAGATTTTATATTTTTAATAAATAGTTACAAATAGGTTATAGATAAGTTATAGATTAATTCATATATTAATCGTTATATCTAAATATTGGGTGCAACCTTAATTAGGAATATTCCAAATTGATAATTGATATATTTAATAGTAACAAATAAAATCATGGATATACCAAACTGTATTTTCGGAAGATTTTAGTCCTATATCAAGTTGTTTCCAAAGATCTTTAAATACAATATTACAAATTTATTTTTCACAAATTTTATTGATAAACCACAACGTTCAATAAAAATTAGGACCCGTACTAGAGCATCGATTGAAATTTTTTTATTTATATTATAATTTCAAGACTTACATACTCTAGCACAGATTAAATTTTTATATACTCTAGCACGGAAGCTGCTGGACACACTCTACCACGGGTTAATAATTTTATATACTCTAGCACGGATTAAAATTAACAATATAAGATTTACATAATAGATTTACATTCCATGAGTGATATTTACCATACAAATTATTTGCATGAGTTGCATCCAAATAATATTATAAACAATTACATATATAATATTTTTAAAATAATGAAATATATTTCAACCCCTTAAAAAGATTACTTACAACAGTACTACAACTTCAAATAAATAAAAGATTAAACGGACCACTACTACTAATCTACTAGAAGTCTATAACTGAATAGTGGAGTACTCTTTATAAATCCACTCAACTTTTTTTGTTTATCATCATTTATCGTTATAAGAAAAGAAAACGGGATTAAATATATATTGTTAAGAAAATAAGAATCTACCTAACAATTTTACTGGTTTGTTGGAAAAAAAATTCTTGACGAAGGGGTCTAAAATTTTTATGTTCACCAGGGTCTAACAAAAATCTTGAGACGGGACTGTCTACTATAACATGATTTTGAATTAGTTCTGCTAAATAGCAATGACGTGTTTTTGTTGTCATTGTTTTACAGGGTAATGCATACAAAACTGGGTGCTACAACGTCTGCTGCCCAGGTTTCATCCAAACGAGTGGCGATATAGTAATCGGAGGCCCCATTTCTCCTGTTTCTTCACTAGGAGGTAGCCAGTCTGAAATTACAGTCAACGTGTGGAAGGTTAGTTTCTAGATTTTAGTTAAAATATATATTTATTTTTAATAATAAAAATTGTATTTATTTCCTTTAATAAAAATATTTATGAAAATATTATTAGAATTAGAAAAATGTTAATTAACGAAATGTGTAAACGTAATTAGTTATTTGAAATGGTATGTGAAAAGCTTATAACTTCAACTATTTTTATATGTAGTATAGATTTTATGTATATTTACATTTTTCTTATGATTATGTATATAACTATAGATTTTTAATTGACTAACAAATAAAATACAGGATCGGAAATCAGGATGGTGGCTCAGTTTGGGGTTCAACAACATAGTAGGATATTGGCCATCAGAGATCTCAACACTGGCTGATCACGCAAACTACGCACAATGGGGAGGCGAAATTCTGAACACGCAGCGTTTAGGGCGACATACGACAACTCAAATGGGTTCGGGGCACTTCCCTGATGAAGGATTTAGGAGAAGCAGTTATTTCCGCAACTTAGAAGTCGTTGACAACAACAACCAACTTCAGTCAATCCCAATCTAGAAGTTGCTAAAAATAGCACCCAATCCAGAATGTTACGACGTGAGGGATCTCTACACAGAAGATTGGAAGACCCATTTCTTCTACGGGGGCCAGGGTTTACTCATTCAGAAGCGGCTCCCTTGGCAGTTGGCTCACATTTTCTTTTTTTCGTTGTAGCTTTCTTTTTTACTATTTAGTATTTTTTTCTATAAATCTTTGTTGTAAGAGAATATTTATAATAAATACATGGTGTTAAATTTAATTTTAACCTTAGTAATTTTCAATTAAGAAAATCCTATTTGTTAAATAATTACTAAGAATGAAAATAATCTAGTTAAAAACAATTTTTTTTTGTTTGTCAAAAGCATAATTCATTAATACGCTTAACTGGTATTCAGTACAACAATGGAGAGAGAGAGAGCTTTGCAATCGCATCAGCTTCTCTATTAAACTCTCTAGGAACAAAAGAAAACCTAACAAGCTCAAAGCTAGACGATAGGTAGTGGATATCGTGGAGAATCCCAAGGAGTTCCTTCTGAGGATTCTCCAAATTTATTGCATCGATGACTAACTTAGAGTCAGAGGCAATTGAGAGTTTTGTGAAACCAAGTGTAGAAGCATCCGCTAGAGCCTGATGGATTTCGATCGCTTCAGCTACCAGCAGGGATTTGGTTTGATGAACGAGGTTAGAGCCCTTTACTTTGATTCCCTCATGCTCGTTGCTAAAGACCCAACCTACACCCGCAAATCTGAGATCCTTGCTCCAAGTTGCATTTGTGTTACCTGCAGTGACATCGGGTTCCAAAGGGGGTTTTCGATACACGCTCTTTGATCTTACGGTTTCTTGGGATCTTGAATCAAATTCCATTCTCGAACAGCTTTTGTGGCCTGGGTTAGGGTTTCCATCAGCGTTGTAGGTCGATCTTGGAAGATCAGGTTATTCCAAGCATTTTGGATGCCCCATATAATCCATGGGAGGTGCAGTTCAAATCCAATCCCACACGGTAGTAGGCAGATTTGGGATTTAGCTTTCTCGATGAGGTCCAGAGCAGACGTCACTTCAGATTGTTTCCCAGAAGATGAGAATGGAGCCAAGTCCTAGATCCTTGATCTAAAGGTACAATGAAGGAAGAGGTAATCCGTCGATTCCACCTTTTGAGATAAAGGACATTTTACTTCTGCATTAATGCCTCTGGTCTTGAGGTATTAATTCCCCTATAGGTAATGAAACCATCACAACTTTCCATAGAATTTTTTTTTTCTTTGCAGATGTTTTCAAATTTTGTATCTCTGATGACCAATTGAAGTTTCAGAATGCAGGTGGAAGAGTGGATGGTTTTGGAAGATCTTGAAGTCCTTCAAGGTACGCTGATTTGGCTGAGTATATTCCTAATTTTGAAGGTAACCACGCATAATCATCTTCAGCACCATAATTTTGATTGGTCCGAGGTTGCTACTTCGAAGCAACGTTTGGAGGATGATATGGAGTCTGATTTGGCTGAAATTTGGTGTGGTGCTATAGGCTTCATATCCAACGGTGGATTTATGCGATGAATGATTAGTTTTTGATTAGAGATAAATATGGATGTTTTCTATGGATGTGTTAGGGTGTCGAGCAAGACCAAGGTGGTGTCGGTCGACACAAGCATGTTGTTATGTGTTTGGGTCATAGAATCACGACATGAGTTAGGTTTGGATGAGGATTGATCGTCGGAAGTGATGTTGTGGTCGTCGATGTCGTGTGACACTAGGAGAGTGTCGTTCAACACCATGTATGTTGGTTTGCAATTGGCGTGATGGGTGACGATCAACTCCAGATAGAGGTGCCAATCGCACTGGAGGAGTTGATAGTGAAACAAAGTATTCGTGGGGAAGTGTTTTCTGTGGCTGGACGAAATTAAATATTCCAGCCCACCTCTCTTGTTACTTATTCTCTTGGAGTGATTGGTTGTGCGACTCAGTAACTAGATGAGGTGGGGTTTGTTGTATTGGTGGGAGTTTTTGTATAAAGCGATTTATACGTCGGTTGTCTCGTCGAAATTATGGGGTTTCGGTGAGATCGTTTCCCATGGATCCTGTGTGAGGATTGGAAATCCGGGTGCGGTCGTTTCAGTTTAATACCAAAGCGTTACGGTTCTAGGACACGTTCTCGAATTAAAATAAACTTGTCTAGTTCGTTTAGACGCGATAAGTGCTACGAAAAAACAAGAAGTTGTTGTTGAGATATTTGATCTTGAAATGTTCAAGTAGAAAAACAATTGGTTGTTCAGAGGTTGTGATCTGAGAAGCTAAGTTAGGAACTTATTTCTTTGGGTGGCTTTGAGTGTCAGGGGATAGCAACTCAGGAATGGAGTATCACTTGACACCACAAGTGGTTGGCTCGTCCCATTTGTTCTCTAATTGTGGTGTGGTTTAGCGTGGTTTGGAGGAACCCTAAGTCTCTCATATAAAAGGAGAACGTCCTTTTCATGTTAGGGGTTCCCTTTCGAGCCGTCTCATGCCCTAGGAGAAGAGAAGAGAGCTTAGGGCTCTTTGAAGAGAAGATAAAGGGGATGGATTGGGGATGGAGGTGAAAAGGGAGGAGTTCTCGGCGTGAGGGAGAAGAGGAGATCGAGCAGTATTCTTGAAGGGGAGCTTCTCTCGTCGTTCATCAAGGATGCTAGAGGAAAAGATCTTGTGCTTGGGCATAAGAGGAGGATAAAGAAGATTTATCTTCTTCATGGGTGTGTGGAAGGATGTGATTATTTGGTGGTAGACAGGGAGAGATAAGGAGGCTATCTCATGGTTGTTATCCAGGTAATATGTGTTGGTTTTCGTATTTAATCGATTAGGGAATCGAGAGTTGTTAGGGATTAGGGTTTTGTGGTGGAAAGGAGCTTGAAGGGAGGTTCTGGTCGTGGTTTCTGAGTTGATGTCGTTCGACACTATGGTGGTGTCGGTCGACATCAACAACTACGTACAGACAGTGCAGACTAGTCTGATATGGCTACTTTAGGGCAACGTTTGGAGGATGATACAGAGTCCAATTTGTCTGAAATTTGGTGGGGAGCTTCGTAGTGCTATAGGCATCATATCCAACGATGGATTTGTAGAATAAACGACTAGTTGTGAATTAACTGGAGATTAACATGGACGTGTTGTGGCAATGTTGGGGTGTTGAGCAACATCAAGGTGGTGTCGGTCGACACCAGCATGTTGTTGTGTGTTTAGGTCATAGGAAAAATGGCTGGAGTTAGTTTTGACATAATTTTTTCTAGAGATAGTCTAATATCCACAATTCTTCTTTGGTTGTTTAGGTATTTTTCTCTACTCCAGTTTTCAGGTCCACCAGTTTTTTCAATAAAATCGATGATTTCATTGAAGTCGCCTGTAAAAAACCATAGTTCTATCCTATCACTGCTGATAACTATAAGCTGAGTCGAAATATCTTTTGTATTTGATTTTTTTGGTTCGCCATAGACAAAAATAGTAAAAAAAACAACTCAGAAAAGCAAAAGTGGGACTTCCATGAGTGACAGTGACAAACACTTGTACTTTAAATCTTGCCTAAAAAAAATGCAGATGGTTTAAAAATAAGGTTGCATTCTCTCTCATATGATCTTCCCCTTAAATGACTTTAAACTTTGAGAGACAAATGAAAGTTGATGAGTTGCTTTTTTTTTTGGTTAATTTTTAGTTACCTTTTTTATTAATAAGAAAACAATCAATTTGAGTAATAGTAAGAAAACACTCAATTTTTATGGTCAATCGCAACAACATTTTCCAGAGCTTACATTTGGAACACAGTGTCCAGTACGATATCTACTCATTACACAGTCAATGTGGCATTTATAATCTTCATAGGATCCTGTAGCACACTTAGCAATACAATTCCCTGGTCCTACAAATACAATCCACAACAAAAATATTTTTTTTAACACTACCATTGGTAGCTCTACACACTTTTTAAATATAGATTTGAAACATGTGAACGTTACTTAGTAGAAAGGTGTTCATTGTGTAATTATGTTTTAATAAAGCAATAACATATAGTAAAATAATAACTTTTATTTCGATGAATTTATTGTATACATAACAATTGAAAACAAAAAAACATTAATTTTAATAAAAACATAATTCATAGCTTAAATCACTAGTTATAAGAAAATAATTGATTTTTATTCTTTAGTGCAACAACATTTTCCAGATTTTTTATTTGGAACACAATGTCCAGTACGATAATTTTTCATTGCACAATCAACGTGACATTCATAATCTTCATAATATCCTATAGTACACTTATCAAAACAATTCGGTGGTCCTACACATACAACCCACAAAATAATTACTTCTTTAACCTATGTTTAGCATATGTAAAATTTTAAAACGTGTATATATATATATATGTATGTGTGTGTGGTTGATCTCAATTCTATATTTTGAAAAAAAAATCTTAAAATTATCAATATTAGTACGAAATTGTCAATATTACGACGTCAATATTAGTACAACAAAAAAGGTGATAGAGGCCCATCCTAGTAATATGCTTAACTGGTAATCGAGGCCCATCCTAGTAAATCCTAGGGTTGATGCTGGTGGGTGATGAGAGCAAGAGTCGCCGCCGTTCTAGAGGATCAGAGTGGCGTGCGGCGATGATGCACCTTGTTGGACCATCCGCCAGTTTATGAGCTCGCCGTGTGCCGTCGGCATTCCCACTAGAAAAGATACATCTGATGGTCCAAGAGAAGCTCTTGCCATCAACGAAATCCAGTGTAAAGGAAACAATGGTGGTGCTGATGCTAGTCTAGATCTAGAGCCAAATGATGTAGTGATGAAGTCTTGCTCAGATTTATGAGATGAGGAGCAGTTGGACTGTTCACGAGCGGGTATGCATCCGAGATTTGGTTCATACCGGAGCTTTTAGAGTAACGATTAACTCTTCCGTCGGTAAAATAACCCTTAGAAAAGAAGACTCCTTGGGAAGTTTCGCTTGGTTTTTTGGGGGGGAGAGAAATTAGAAGTAGAATAAGAGAACAGAGCAAAGCTTAGGTAGATAACAAAAACTCAAAAAGGTTAAAAAGGTTTTTCACCTCCCGACGCCAGCGAACAGAGGTCTCACCGATGCCGGAAGGCATGGTTGGTGAGAGAGTCTCGATTCCCGTGCCTGGGAGATTTTTACATTGTAGCTTAGTTTATGTTTTTTCACTTAAAAACATATTTCGAAGCTCATCATTCATCAACCTCTACTTCGTAAACCCTTCTTCCTCTGTTTTTTCTTGATTTTGTTGTGTTTTCCTCGGAAGAGAGAGAGAGACATGGGAAGTACTCCTGCTGAGTTACCCCTGTGAGGATGTCGCCGATAATAGATCCGACGTCGGCGATGGTATCTCTGACGTCTATGGTGAGGATTCCGCCACCTTGGATCAGCTCTTCACTCCTTGGGTCACCTCTGTTACTAGGTGAGTCAATGCTCCTTCCGATGGCAGTTATCCCTCAACAAATTCGGGAAAAGAAACTGCCAACATATAACTGCCGCAGATTACAACCGCCAAAAACTAACAAAAAACCACTTATTTTTGTCGAAAACACTCTACATAGAGAAAATGATTTGAGAAACAGAGCGACGGTTAAGAAACTGGAAATCACCCTCACAATCGCCTCTAGAGAGAAAAGTCACCATTAAATTATTACAACATTATAGCGAAGCCTTTTACATTAACTTTTATTTAATTCAATACCATATAGTAAATAACTTTATTTGGATAAATTTGGTGCCCATTACAATTGAAAACCAACAACAGAAAAGCTAATAAAAACATAATTCATCGCTTAAATCA
Organism: Camelina sativa; assembly: GCF_000633955.1. Classification (NCBI taxonomy): domain Eukaryota; kingdom Viridiplantae; phylum Streptophyta; class Magnoliopsida; order Brassicales; family Brassicaceae; genus Camelina; species Camelina sativa. Next base: position 4,845,195 of record NC_025697.1, read on the forward strand.
CCAATTCTAAGAAAAAATAATCGATTTTTAGTTTTTAGTGCAACAACATTTTCCAGAACTCTGATTTGGAACACAACCTCCATAATCGTATCCTTTCGTTAAACAGTCATGAATGCATTCATAATCTTCATAATATCCTATAGCACACTTAGCAAAATAGTTTGGTGGTCCTACACATACAACCTACAACTAATTATATGTACTTTTAAATATGATTAGCATTTTGGTAGCTAAGATCTACACACATTTTTAAAAAAAATCTTAAAACATGTACATATGATACCCATACATACATATATATATATATATAATACTGGATATTCTCGATTTTATATTTTACATAAGATAGAAGAGAATTTTTTTGTAAGAAACATCATACCTCTGAGGCGGCAAAAACATTGTCGTCAGATAACGAAATTGTCAATATTATTACAAGGAAAAAGGTGATAGAGATTTTTGTGATACTCATTATATATATCTTTTAGTTTTATTTGTGCTAAGAAGAAAATATGTTCTATTAGCTTTAGTTATTCAAAAAGCTATATTTATATGATTTTTTGTTGAAAAAAAAATCTCAATTTAATACCCCAAGATTTTATTTTAACCATAATGATTATTTCAGATTTTCTACCGTAAAAGTTTTGGAAATATATTATTTATTATTTACAGTCAAAACTCTTTTTATAGGAAAATATTTTAGGTCTCAATATTTTATATAACTTTTGGTATTCTTTTTTTGGTGGGACAAGGGAGACAATGCGTCCTTAATTATTTGGAGCTGTTATTGCATGAATAATTTGTAAATTCATATAGAATTATAAATTATGAAATCAAAATATACATGGATCTAAAATATTGACAATTTTATGAGCGTATTCTCGAACAGAAGTTGTGATCACGAACGACTAGACATCTGGGTATGTGCTTTTTATCATCCCTTGAGACCATCTCTAATGTATATCTCTATTTTTTTTTCTCTAAAATACAGCAACTCAAAAATAGAGCATTATTTTCCTCCAATGTATTACTCTATTTTCAACCCTAAAATAAAGTTAGTGTAAAAAAAAATAGAGGTAAGAATAGAGTTGCTCTATATATAGAGCAATCCTATCATTTTCTCTATTTTAGAGTAAAATATAGAATAGGGTTGGAGCAAATGTTAATCTAAAATAGAGATTTGACTCTAAAATAGAGTATGATTGGAAATGCCCTAAACTACTTTAAACTTTGAGAGAAATGAAAGTTGACGAGTTGTTTTTTTTAGGACATTTTTATTAATAAAAAAATAATCAATTTGAGCAATAATAAGAAAACAATCAATTTTTACGGTCAATCGAATCTTTAATTTGGAATATGATGTCCAATATGGTATCTACTCATTACACAGTCAATGTGGCATTCATAATCTTTATAGTATCATGTAGCACAATTAGAAAAACAATTTGGTGTATCTACACATAAAACCCAATATTATTTTTAACACTATGCATGCTTAGCATTTTGGTAGCTCTACACACTTTTTTAATATATATTAGAAACATTTGGACATTATTTAGTAGAAAGGGGTTCATTGTGTAATTATGTTTTAATAAAAGCAATAACATATAGTAAAATAATAAGTTTTATTTCGATAAATTTAGTACCCATTACAATTGAAATTAATAAAAACATAATTCATTGCTTAAAATCACCATTTAGTGCAACAACATTTTCCAGAATTTTGATTCGGAACACAATTTCCAGTACGGTAATCTTTCATTGCACAATCAATGTGGCATTCATAATCTTCATAATACCCTACAGCACACTTAGCAAAACAATTCGGAGGTCCTACACATACAACCCACAACATAATTATTTCTTTAACTATATGTTTAGCATATATATTTGCTGTTCTCGATTCTATATTTTGAAAAGATTTTTTTTTAAATTATCAAAAATAGTTACATAATAATAAGATAGAAGAGAATTCTTCTTATAAGAAACATCATACCTGAAGCGGCTAAAACATTGTTGTACGAAATTGTCAATATTATTACAAGAAAAAAGGTGATAGACATTTTTGTAAAACTCATTTTATGTATCTTTTAGTTTTATTTCTGTTAAGAAGAAAAGATTTTTATAGCTTTAGTTCCTCACAAAAGCTATATTCATATGATTTTTTGTTGATTTTATTTTAATTTAATACTCCAAGATTTTATTTTGACCATAATGATTCTTTCAGATTTACTACCAATAAAGTTTTGGAAATATATTATTTATTATTTACTGTCAAAAAAATTTTTATAGAAAAATATTTAAAGTCTCAATATTTTATAGTAACTTTTTTGTAATTTTTTTTGGTGGGACAAGGGAGACAATGACTCCCTTAATTATTAAAAAGAAAGGGGTGTTATTGGATGGATGATTTGTAAATTCATATACAATACTTTTTCTATTACTTCTTAATATTGTAGTGAATAGTAGAAATTATCTCGCACTAATATTAAATAACAGTTTTACCCTTACTGAAAAGTTAAACATTTGTCTCAAGACTGATGACATTACAATGTAGTTTTTTACTAGTTTCGTATTTGTACTTCTATTATAAAAATAATGATGTTTTTGGTTATTTAGATAGAATGAATAATTTGGGCTTCAGGTACCATGTTCAAGTAGTTATCTAACTACAAAATTGCTATATTATTCATTTATTTGATTCCATTAGCGAATTTAACTAATACATAATTTCAGTAAATTAACAGAATTTTCGCATGTGTGGACTTAGCTTAGAACTCTCTTTCTCATAAAGAGTTTATGACTCGTATAAGAGATTGAGCTTTTGACTGCGGTAGATTAGATATCCTCGTTTCTTGCTGGAGTATTGTCTTTTCTTTTCTTTTTGTGTTAAGATTTCTCTAATCTTCAAAAAACAAAAAAAAACAAAATTGAAACATAGAAAGTCAACTTTGAAAATGGTTGGAGTTGGTGAAAAAGTGCAACAACATATATTGGAACCGATTCCTTTCCTTCTATTTTCTAGAAACAAAAAGAGCCTCTCTATCGGACTATAAACGCGTTTTGCTCCATTTTAGTTTATGAACACAAGAAAATATAATAGGAAGGGAAAATGGTCAATTGAAAAGTAAGTGGAGAGACAATAATAGGCGAGAAGCTACCTACAAATTTGGTGAGATATATTCATGAATGTGCAATTGCAACAAAGAAAATGAAAAAAATAAGAAGCTATCTGAAACTAACATACGTATGTCGTTACGAGTAATAAATTTTAATTATAAGTAACGCACACGTTGCAATCCTTATCCATGAATGAGAATGATCGTTAAATTAAATCATTAATAGACTAAATATTCCTTATATATATAGTTACATGCACTAATAATGACAGTTCGATACCTACCTGAGGTGGGTTTTTTCCTTCTTTGTAATAGTTTATTCGGTAATCATCTAATAACATATACAAGTTTGGGTGGTGGGGGTCCAATATGGCTGCCAAGTTTGATCCTCCGAGACACATCCCCGCAGCCTCAAAATATAATTGTTGTTACTTTATTTTTTTGATTCCTCAATCCTCACTGTATACAATTATTGTTATTTGTTTTCACATCGCTATATCCATTTATTATTATTAATTACTAAATAAAGGAAAAAAGGACCATCTAATTAACAATTTTAGAATTTATTATCGCATCGTATTGAATGACTATATTTTTGTCACTCTTGTTTTTTTTTTGTCTCCGTTTATTATGTAATTGACACTCGTATTCCTATATTATTACTACTTCTATCTTATTTTCTTAATCTATATTAATTTCTTCATAAAAAAAATTAAGAAATACACAACACTAGTTTTTGCTGATGAGTTGTTATTATTTTATCCATCAACTTGGAGATTGGTAGTGTAGTACTACAATTATTAAAAAAAAATGTGAAAATCGTTTTCATATAAATAAATGAAAAAGACAAAAAAAAATTATAAATTAAGTGTTAAGAAAAAAAAAAAAAGAATAAAAAAAAAGAGGTAATGGATGAAGAGAGGACCTACACGAGAGAGAACGGTGACTGAGTCAGTCCACGACGATTTAGCTCCAATTTTCAGACTTTAGCGTTTTCAAACTGTCTCTCTCTCATAATTTATTCTTGGCCTATATAATTCCACTATCCTCCACTTCTGTGTTTCCATCATCTATCATTCACCTAAACATATCTTTCTAAGCTCATCATTCATCAACCTCTGCTCCGTTAACCTTGCTTCCTCTGTTTTACTTGATTTTGTTGTGTTCACCTCGGAAGAGAGAGAGAGAGATATGGGAAGTACTCCGGCTGAGTTACCCTGTGAGGATGTCGCCGATAACAGATCCGGCGTTGGCGGTGGTATCTCTGACGTCTACGGTGAGGATTCCGCCACCTTGGATCAGCTCGTCACTCCTTGGGTTACCTCCGTTGCTAGGTGAGTCAACGCTCTCCTTTAGATTTCATACCCTTTTGTTGATCTATCACGATTTCTTCAGCTAACTAAAGCTGCTTGCAAGTAAAGTTAGCGTTTTTATTTCTGTAAAATATGAACTTAAGTTTTTCTGGTTGTTAAAGTTCCACTTTTTTTTTTCTTTCTGTGGAGCTTATAATGGATTGAAATGTTTTTTTTTTTGTTTTTCAGTGGTTACTCGTTGATGCGTGATCCGCGTTACAACAAGGGACTTGCATTTACTGATAAAGAAAGAGATGCTCATTACTTAACTGGTCTTCTTCCCCCTGTGGTTTTGAGTCAGGATGTTCAGGTGACTTGAGGTTTTTATATAAAAGAACTCACTTTTGTTTAGTTCTGATTTGGGTTTGTTTGTGTTAACTTGTGATTTGTGGTTGATTTTACTAGGAGAGAAAGCTTATGCACAATCTCCGCCAGTACACTGTTCCTCTACAGCGTTACACGGCCCTGATGGATCTTCAGGTCAGTGATTGTTCCTTCGAAACCATGTTTAGTAGCAGTAGAGAATGTGCATAAAGATTTGTTTTGGTTGGGTTTCTTTTGAACTGGTGGCTTATGTATCTGAATCTTGCAGGAAAGGAACGAGAGATTGTTCTATAAGCTTCTGGTTGATAATGTTGAGGAGTTGCTTCCAGTTGTGTACACACCAACAGTTGGTGAGGCTTGCCAGAAGTATGGAAGCATTTTCAGGAAGCCACAGGGTCTCTACATAAGTTTGAAAGAGAAGTGTGTTTTGAATCTCTTTAGCCAGGTCACTTTCCATTTTGTTTCTTTTGAAACACTAAATTGAAATGTATGTTCTTTAGGGGCAAGATTCTTGAAGTGTTGAAGAACTGGCCCCAGAGAGGGATCCAAGTTATTGTTGTTACTGATGGTGAGCGTATTCTCGGTCTAGGAGATCTTGGTTGCCAGGTATTAAAATGGATCCTTGAGTTAAAACACTTGAAACTTATTCCCATGTTATGTTGAAAATCTGTATTTATCATTTATTGTAAACTTTTCCAGGGAATGGGAATTCCAGTTGGGAAACTTTCTCTTTACACCGCTTTGGGAGGAATCCGTCCATCAGCTGTAAGCACTAGAACAGAAGCTGAAATATTTTGTGCCTAGAAGTTGGTTCTACTTGATTGATTATTCAGTAATAACAGTTTGATCCTAAATGTAAATCCGCTTTCAAATGCAGTGTCTTCCAATCACCATTGATGTGGGTACAAACAATGAGAAGTTGCTGAATGATGAATTCTACATCGGCCTTAAACAACGAAGGGCAACTGGCCAGGTTTACTAATCTCTCTCATATTATTTTTTTCTCTTCTTATAAACTAATAGTCTAATACAATGATTTTTTTTTTCAAAAACTGACAAGTCTTTTTGCTTTTGTGATTCAGGAGTATGCAGATTTTCTGCACGAGTTCATGTGCGCTGTCAAGCAGAATTATGGAGAGAAAGTGTTGGTACAGGTGAGCCATAGGATACAACTCTCTCACGAACTATGATTTTTGTTAGAATTATTCTTTTTTTCTTAAGATGTCACGGAATAATATCATACATGCTCTTCTTCTTTTCAGTTTGAAGATTTTGCAAACCACAATGCATTTGACCTTTTGTCTAAGTACAGCTCTAGCCATCTTGTCTTCAATGACGATATCCAGGTATGTAAAATCTGATATTTTTCTTACATTATGGTTGAAGTGTCAGAGCGCCTTACTAAGAACTTGTTTTTGTTTTGTGTAATTTCAGGGTACTGCATCAGTGGTGCTTGCTGGGCTTATTGCCGCTCAGAAGGTGCTTGGTAAAACCCTGGCTGACCATACCTTCTTGTTCTTGGGTGCCGGAGAGGTGAGACCAGAAAGCATTGTACTCAATAATAAGCTTAGAATTTTTGTTTACTTATATGTTTTATGCTTACGGTTTATCTCGTTGGTTCTTTGAAGGCTGGAACCGGTATCGCTGAGCTAATTGCTCTTAAGATTTCAAAAGAGGTTAGTCAATCTGTTTTTTGTTCTTGTGTTTTCTCTGTTTTCTAGCCAAGAATATGTGACTGATCATATTTTGGTTGTGTTGCAGACTGGAGCTCCCATCGATGAGACCCGTAAGAAGATTTGGCTCGTGGACTCCAAGGTATTGATGGCAACCACCCAGATCAGGCTCAATCTCTTTAGTTAGATAAACCTTTCTTGGTTTTCAATGTTTCTCTTTTCAACTTTATTTGCAGGGACTGATTGTTAGCTCGCGCAAAGAATCTCTTCAGCACTTCAAGCAGCCATGGGCGCATGAGCACGAACCTGTCAAGAACCTCATTGGTGCTGTCAATGTACGCAATGACCTCATCTTTTAAATTTCTTGATGGGTTAATAGAGAATCTTGATGTTAGATGTCTTATTCTTGTGTTCACTCTGTTTTTTTGAAACTTTTTCAAACAGGCAATCAAGCCAACTGTTCTCATTGGAACATCCGGTGTGGGTCAAACTTTCACAAAGGAAGTTGTTGAGGCCATGGCTACTAACAACGAGGTTTCTTTTTGTTCTTCCTCTCTGCTTTTCAAAAAACAAGGTTTGTATGCTATTGTTCTAATACTGGTCTTGGTGTGTGCTTATAGAAACCATTGATTCTTGCTCTCTCAAACCCTACTTCTCAAGCTGAGTGTACCGCAGAACAGGCTTACACATGGACCAAGGTATACTGTCTCATAGGACCTCTAAATGTGATTCATGTCTGACTCCTGATAATATAATTTAGTTTTGGTGCTCTCAAGTCTGATCATCATATATTATGCTTAATAAAGGGTCGTGCAATTTTTGGAAGTGGAAGCCCATTTGATCCTGTTGAGTACAATGGCAAAACTTACTTGCCTGGCCAGGTTCGTGCTGTTTCCACAACTACTCCTCTCAACTTTTAAAATTTCTAAATGTGACAATTTAAGTGCTCACATCATATTTCCATAATCCTACGTCACCTCAGGCAAACAATTGCTACATTTTCCCGGGTTTGGGTCTTGGTTTGATCATGTCTGGTGCTATCCGTGTCCGTGATGACATGCTTCTCGCAGCTTGTAAGTAGAAATAAACATCACAAAATCAAACTTGGATACTGATGAATAGTGACAGTCACTTGCAAGATTCTCAATGTAACTCTCATAAACTGGCCTCTCTTTGTTTTCAACAGCTGAAGCATTGGCAGCACAAGTCACAGAAGAGCACTTCGCCAACGGTCTGATCTACCCGCCATTCGCAAACATCAGACAGATCTCAGCTAATATTGCAGCCAGTGTGGCCGCCAAAACCTATGACCTCGGTTAGTAAAACGAAACTGTCTTTAACCCTTAGACCGTCCTAACTATATATATTCTCAAAGTTCTAAATGGATGTACTTGTGGTTGTAGGATTGGCGTCGAACCTCCCACGTGCAAAGGATCTGGTGAAGTTTGCAGAGAGCAGCATGTACAGCCCTGTCTACAGAAACTATCGTTAAAAAAAGTTTTGTTGAAGAAACCTGCAGATTCTTCTATTCACAACCCTAAATAATAGTTCTTCTTAAGGCTTGTATTAAGTTTTCTTGTTGTTTGTTTGTTTGATTTCAAGTCCTCCTACATGTTGATGTTAATGTTCGTTTCAGAAATCTCTCTCTCTCTCTCTTTGTATCTGCTGATGAATAATAAAATTTTAATTACTATAATCTTACCAATCGTTATTGTCCAAAACGTTACATTTCCAAACCCACACATTTGGAAATGTGCTTTGTCCTAAACCCACACATTTTGGAAACGTTACAGGCTCCACACGTCAGTGATATGCTTTGTCCTTGTTTGGAATTCTTTTGTTGTACGATCTTATATAGCCTCAAAAGTTTCATGGAGACTCTAGGAGGAGCAATTTAGCTGAACAACTAAAACCAAAAAATATTTTCATGTACTTTTAAAATGGAAAAGTTTAAACCAAAATCTGGCAAATATAGTAGTATTTGTTATAAAAGGATTAAAAGTACTCAAAAAATAATAGCGGGTGAAATCGAACTTAAGAAATAAGTTGAGGGACCTAATAATGGTTAAAAAGGTTTTAAGAATAAACCGGGTGATCATCTCTATTCTCTTCTGGAATAAGCGAGAAGCTCTGATCAAATCAGAATCATCTTCTTCAATCTCTACTCCGATCCAAATCCTTTTCTTTTTTTAGCTTCCGACAGAGGTATGTTCTTTCAAATTCTTTGCTTTTTTTCCGGGAAACTCTACTATTTCTTCAGATCAGATGCGGCGCGAATAGTTCAGGGGCTTGCTTGAAACTACTAAAACCTCGGTCGTTCTGTGACTTGGTTCTTGTTGCTGCTACCAGATTTTGATTCTCTTAGAATTAAGGAATTTTACATGGTTCTCTCTTTGTATGATTGATTTGTTTCTATTTTACAATTACGAGTGTTTTGGTTTTGTTCAATCGGCTCTGGTTAGATCGTTCCGCTGAATTCTGATTGCTAATTTGAATTGGGTAATAGAGGAAATTGTAAATTAACGTGTGTCATTGCCATGAATCATGAGCAAGGGATCCTATTCCTGGGTTTTAACTATTCATGTGTTTTTTTTGGTTGTTGAGTATACTTCCATTAAGAACCTTTGGATTGACCTCTGATTATTAATGTCTTTGGAATGTGTTTACATTTTCATTTGTATGTGGTGATCAGTTTTACACAAAGAAGCAGAACAAAACAAGGAATTATATAATCATTGTTTGATCAATCTGACCTGCAGCTCATGGCGCTTAACCCTCAATTGCTACCCAATGGGATGCCTGTTCCCTTTGTTAATGAAATGTTCGTTCTAGTCAGAGATGGTGTTGAGTTTGAAGTCGACAAGATCCCTGGGTTCGTGTTCCCTACTCTTGTCTCGCTTTTTTTTGAGCATATGAGCCAATAAGTTTACTTGTAAATATGATACGTCTCAGAAGTGAGACATATGAGCCGTGGGTGTTAAACATTTCCCTAATGTTCTTTTTTATATTTGATCCAGAGGGCATGGAGGTCATGTTAAGTCCAAGGGAATGATTTACTTGTCCAATATACGGATGGTCTTTGTTGCAAGCAAGCCCGTTGAGAACTTTGTTGCTTTTGACATGCCCCTGGTACAGTAAATTATCTTATGTTTTTCTCTCTTATTCAGTTAATGCTACATGGTACAAGTATATCTCTATTAAATTTGGTTAAGGGACTTCATGATACATATTAGCTTATGGACTATATATGTTATTACTCTGCAGCTTTACGTCCATGCTGAGAAATTCAATCAGCCAATATTTCACTGCAACAATATTGCTGGACAAGTGGAGCCTGTAAGTGCAAACTTTCATGTGGAATTTACAATTTGAATCCTCGCCAGGAAATTGCTGTATACTTAATTGCATTGTAATAATTTTTTTCAGGTGGTGCCAGAAAACGAGCATAGAGCTCTGTACTCAACACACAGTTTCAAGATCCTGTTTAAGGAAGGTGGTTGCGGGACGTTTGTTCCTCTCTTTCTGAATCTCATATCATCAGTGAGGCAATACAATCGACAAATGCAACAAGCAGCAGAAGCAGCGGCGGCAGCTCCACGAGTTGATCCTCTTCAAGCCGCTCAGACCCCTGTGGAACAAATGATGAGACATGCGTAAGTCCCCTCTCTGAATCAAAATAGAATGTTTCGGTAGAGAATTAAAACGCTGTTATTTCTGAAAATCGCATGTGTGGGTCATTGTGTATGTTGCAGGTACGTGGACCCTAATGATCCAACGAGGATATATTTGCAGCAGCCATCAGGGGAATCTCAGTTGAGGCGGAGAGCTTACCATTCGGGTGCAGCCGAACATTGACATACACCAAAAAATACGCAACGGGGTAGTGTTGCAAATAAGCAGATGTGTTGTTGGTTTTGTGTTAACCTTGGAAACTAGACGAGTTGTGTAATGATGATAAAGATGAGACTTGTTGGGTGGTGTGTGGGTTGTATCTGTGTGACAGTTGGATTCATATAATGATTAAAAGTTTGGTTTTTATATATCGCACAAAATGAACAACAACGTCAACCATATAAAGTAATCGCAAACAAACGAATCGCTGAAGCTTGTGAGATTAGTCACAAAAGTGGTTTGGTTCGGTTCGATTAGTGATAGAAGACTGTTTGATGATTTTTTTATGGTCGACAAAATTGTAACACTCAGCAGCATTCTTGTTCTGCCCCAATTGAACTGATTGGGGGAATTTTGAAATTAGACAACCTTTAAAGTTACTTTAGTCGTTTATATACTGATACACCCACCAATTAGGAGAGGGAGGGAGAGCGAGGCTACTAATAAGGGATTTGAGTGAGGATCTTAATCGTTCTGAGCTGTAAACCCTAATTTTGGGGGGGGG